>NW_027499388.1:0-34656 GCF_021521415.1 Bidens hawaiensis
TAGCTGTTCGCGTAGCGCGAAAGACAAAGTAGGTATGGTGTGTCAACACCTAGACCTACCACGTGTGACATGGGTCACCACGTGTCAGTACATCGCACGATTACTTCGTGACTACTTCGCGTAGTGCGGAGATGAAATGAATGGTTTCTTCGCGTAGCGCGAGACCACCTATTCTTGGTTTCCTTGTGTTGTCTTTCGCGTATCGCGAAGAATTTGACTCAGATCCTTCGCGTAGCGCGAAGGGTTCAAATTTGAAAAAACTCTATATTTAATCCCTTACTTTTATAATTCACATTTTTGGCCCCAAAATTTAGAGATGTTACAGTAGTTGTCGCTGCAAAACGACATTGGACTCTCTTTCAGCTAGATGTTAATGATGCATTTCTTCATAGAGATCTACATGAAGATATTTATATGCTTCCATTACCGGGTATGTAGCTTCTTTATAATCAATTGCTTAAACTTCATAAATCTTTATACGGTTTGAAACAAGCTTCTAGACAATAGTATGGGAAATTGTCTTCCGCCTTAAAGTTAAGAGGATATGTGAGTTCTCAGAATGATCATTCTTTGTTTTCAAAAACTATGGGATCCTCAGTGGTATATTTTTTTGTATACGTTGATGACATATTAGTCACCGGGAACAATTTGAAAGAGATCAATCATCTCAAGACTTTCTTGGACTCATCTTTCGAAATCAATGATCAGGGAAGTCTCAATTATTTTTTGGGAATGGAAATTCTTTACACTGGCAAATGTGTTATCATGTGCCAACGAAAGTTTGCTAATGATATGCTCTCTGAATTTAATGCTTCCAATCTTCCTGTTACAAATTCACCATTGCCTCATCATTCACAACTTAAAGCTCATGAGGAACTAGTTCTTGATGACTCCTTACAGTACAAGAAGCTTGTTGGTAAACTTGATTACCTTACTCACACAAGACCTGATCTTGCTTTTGCTATTCAGTTTCTAAGTCAGTTCATGCAAGATCCAAGGATTTCTCATTGGAATGCGGAGATTCACACCCTCTCATATGTCAATGGAAATTTATTTCAAGGATTATTCTTCAATAATAATTCTTCCTTTGATCGACAAGCTTTATGTGATTCCGATCGGGCTGAATGTCCTGCTACTCATCGTCCGGTCAGTTTTATTCTCTTGGGGGCTCTCTGATTTCTGTTTATTTGAGCTCGGATGAATCTGAGTATCGATCTCTTCGACAGGTGACTGGTGAACCTGCTCGACTGACAAGACTTCTTTTAGATTTTAATGTTCCTAACATTACTCATATCGCGCTTAAATTTGATAGTCAGGCTGCAATCTATATTGCAAAGAATCTTGTTTTTCATGAGCAAACTGAACATATTAAGATAGATTGTCATTTTGTTCGCAAGAAGTTACAAGACGGTCTGGTGACTTTGATGTACGCGAACACGAAGGATCAGCTTGTTGATATTTTTACTAAAAGTTTACGCAGATCTCATTTTCACTCGTTGTTGTGCAAGTTGGGGTTTTCTCAACCTCCAACTTAATGGTGAATGTGAAGACGTATACACCTTATATACGTCGTGTAACTTACACGCCTCATATATGTTGTCTGTATATAATTTTCTTGTTCTTTTGTATTTTGTAATTCTTTATTCTGAGATAATAAAATTTTCCTTTTTTCTTTTATTTCTTCTTTTCTTTCATGTCATCGTTCTTCAACGACTACAAAAAATCACTCAAATTTTAATATTGTTCTACTTACAAAACCTTTTCTTCTATGTTTTTATTAACTAAGAGACCTAAATAGATCGAATATGAAACTTCAATAATATCAAGTGTATTTTTTTCAAATTTTCCATGAAATAAAAGGTAATTACGAAGAAAAATAATCACAAAAAATAATCCAAATTTTTTATTTTAGGTTTTAACCTAATTAAGCATGAAAAAATTCACAAGAGAAGTAGAGAACAATAATAAACCTGTATTTATAATTACAAAAAAGTATGAATTATTTATTAAAATAATATTAAAACGTGATTTATTATAATAGTTTTATCTCACTAAAAAAGTTATGAGCTGGTTTGTTGTGATGGGAGCGGGATCAACGGATGGTATAAATATGATTTGTATTTTTCTTGATTGCACTTTAAATTTAAATAAAATTCATAGCTAAACTTTTGATTGGGGTTGAGAGTATTAGAGATATCAAGCATTCCCGCTCAAACATTCAAACATAATCTATATTTATAGATTATTCCATTTGATATGTTTATATTTATAGATAATTTCTTTTGATATGTTTTCCTTATTTAATGTATAGTCTAGCTTGTATATATGCATGATATCGTGAATAAAGAAAAATACAATTCATTTAGGGTCCTACTAAACCCTAAATTTCTTCTTGCTTTACCGCCGTTCACTAAACCGACTTCCGCTACTAGCGATGTCTACCGACAACAACCATTCAAACACCATCTCCTCCTCTGTTTCTACTATTCCTCTTACCACACCCTCCCTCACACTTGTAAACGTTCCTTCCACCCTAAAACTAACCACCACCAACTACCTTGGGTGGAAAACTCAGATTAAGGCCCTTCTTCATGGCCTGGATCTTTACAAATTTATTGATGGATCTCATCCGGCTCCCACCAATACAATTACTGCAGTTGGAGACAAAACTCCACACGCCGACTATTCGGCATGGTTTCGTCAAGATCGCATACTTTTCGGGGCACTCGTTGGTACTCTATCCGCACCTATTGTTTCCCTTGTCACCAATGCTTCTTCATCCCTTGAAGCTTGGCAAATCCTCTCCAAAACTTATGCTTCCTCATCCCGCGGCCATAAGAAACAACTCCAGCACCGATTGAAGCAGTGTTCCAAACGCCCGGATCAACCCATTACCGAGTATATGCAAACAATTAAAACCATCGTTGATGAACTTGCTATTCTTGGTAAACATATGGATACCGAGGACGTCACGGACGTTATTGTTGACGGGCTAGATCAAACCGCCTACAAGTCAGTCATCGATTCTATTCATGCGCGTGACACACCCATCTCTTTTCATGAGCTTCATGAAAAATTGATCATTCAAGAACTATCCCTAACCGACACTACCACCCCAACAACTAATTTACATCAGCCCGTTACCGCGTTTGCAGCCCATACTCGAAATAATTCTACTAACCGAAACCTTTCAAAACAATGGTCCCCCCGGAATAACAATACTGCCGGACTTCTACCAACTCCTACTCTCACTACTTCGCCTCGTCCATTATTATGTAAATATTGTATTGGTATAAAGAGTGCTGTAGACAAGTAGTGGTAGAGTGTGATAGAAGTGGTAGAGTCTAGTAAGAGTGTTAGTGGCATGACGATAGTACGTGGTAGGGTAAGCCTATACGTGACTTCGTTATTAAGGTGGCATAAAGTGGCATAAAGTGGCATAAGTGGCTAAGCTGTAGGGGTAATTAAGAGGCTAAGCTATAGGGGTAATTAAGTGGTTAAACAGTGGCATGTTAGACAGTGGACTATGTGTCTTCGGATACGTATATATTGTATGAAGTGATTGTATGATAAGTTGCTTGATTAACTAGAACTCACTCAGCGTAGCTGACTTTTAGTATGCACGCAGGTGAGTAGGATGAGGCAGCTCGCTTGAGGAGACACGTGGCACTGAATTAGAGGCTGGCATCGGAAGACTCAAGACGTTTAAGTTAAATGTTTCTATTATTTTGAAAGACAAAATGATGTTTTAAGACAAGAAGTGTTTTGTTATGAAATGTTTTATGAAAGTTTTTATATTCCGAGAAAGTTTTAATGAACTCTGATTTGTACGAACTGTGTTTATGAGTAAATCTGAAGTTAAAGTAGGGCTACCGGGTTCGGGGCCTTACAAGTTGGCATCAGAGCAAAGTTCGAGAGATTTAAGCATCCTACATGCTTAGACTCGAACAGAGAATGGGATTTAAGTAAGAAAGGAAAGAAGATGCCAGTCCAAGAATGCCATGTGTCGCTCAAGCAAGATCAGTAAAGGTAAAGTGTATGATTAAATGATATATGTTAATGAGAAAGAAAAGATACGTGAACGATAGGGATATGAATAATTGATTGTTTGATTTGACTAACTGCTTAAGTAGAACCAGCACAAATAGACTCGTAAAGGGAAGTGTACAGGACACGGAAAGCAACGTGATCAGCTAGTCACAGCTGGCCATTGTTATTACCTGTTAGCCTTGCTATCCTTGTACTAAATAGTTCCTTGAGTGATGATGTTTGTGTTTTCCCTTTTAGAATACGATGGCTGGGGCTGGAGACATTGCTGGAGCTGGAGGTCGCACTGGACGACGCAGCAGGCCTCGTCGTGTCCAGCAACTTTCGGTTGAGACAGCTTCTAACACCGAAGGTGAAGAAAGCGCAGCTGGAGGAGACCAGAACAATAACGAAGAGGTTCAACTTAGCCCTGCAGTCCAAGCAGCCATTGTTCAAGCTGTAGTTGTTGCTATGAAGAACCTGAATCCCGAAAGATCTGCTGGAAGCCGTGAACGAACTGCTGAAGGGGCGGGTGGTGATGGTAGGAAGGATGGGGAAGGAGAAAGAGAGGCCTCGAGTGAGGATAAGTCTGTGAAGGTCGATGATAGGAAAAGAGGCCGAGATGGGTGCAACTATAAGTCCTTCAAAGGATGCTACCCGCCAAAGCTGACTGGGTTGGGAGACGCAATCGCTACTCTCCAGTGGATAACCACAATGGACAAGAAAATCCGAATTAGCGAATGCCGTCCCGACCAAGCAGTGGGTTATGTCACTCAGTCATTTGAAGATGAGGCCATGTACTGGTGGGAAACTGTCGAACAAAGGAAGACCCGAGAGGAGATTAAGGCCATGAGGTGGGATGACCTTAAGGAGTTAGTGATGAAAAGGTTCTGTGCTGATGCTGAGGTTGAGAGGGCCGAGATGAAATTTCTGAATCTGAAGGCGGACAAGATGACACATCGTGAGTACACCACTGAATTCAACCGCATGTCTAGGCTGGTTCCTGACATGGTGAACACCGAGGCGAAACGGATCAAGTGTTACGTTAGAGGACTTCCCCAGAAGGTCCGCATCTTAGTTAGGGCCAACAAACCCGTTACCTTTGAGTCGGCGGTCGAGTTGGCGGAGATGGTCTATGATGATCTGGCGGCGGATGATGTGGAAGTGGAAGATGGGGAAAAAGGGAAAGGAACTAAAAGAGCTGGGGATGTCGTGGAGCGTGCAGGGAGAAAGACACAGAAGATGGCAGGAAAGGAAGCATGTAAGGTGTGCGGGAAGATGCACTTGGGGGAATGCAAGGCTGGTCCAAATCAGTGCTACCGATGTGGGAGGAAGGGGCACATCTCCCGTGAATGCACCGAGGACCAGAAGTGTTACAAGTGTGGTAAGTCAGGTCACATAGCTAGGGCGTGTGGAGAAGCCGTGGCAGTGGGGGAAGGAAGAGGAAACGCGTGAAAGGATGGTCTATTAACTGCTGAGGAGGTTGCAGGAGAATAAGTGGCATGTCACAGCTGTTTTATGTTTAGTAGTTAAAGAGTGTTTTATGTTACAGTTGAACCTATGTTTGTTTAGCAAGCTTGAATGATTTCCTTTTATGTTATGAAGTACTTGTGACTTCTTGTGTTTTTGTATGAACGACCTAGGAATTTATCTTGAATGCATGTTGGTTATGATAAATAGTTGTGTGATGGTAAAGCGTCGCCTTAGGAGTTAGCGTTATTATAGGAGATGGTTCCTCGGGAAGGCGATACGAGACTTGGTACATCGAGGGCTTCATGGACAAGCTACCGTAATAGCTAAAACACATGATCACCGCTCGACGACTACAAGTCAGGAGTAAGAGGGATAACCCAGAAAGCAAAGGCGATTCAATAAAGAGTGTAAATATAAGAAGTTTTCCTTTTATAGGGAATAAGTTAGGTTTCGGGGACAAAACCTCTTTAAGGAGGGAAGACTTGTAACATCCCGAAATTTCCAAAATCATATTAATTATATTACTTAATAATAGAGGGAAAGTTTACTCGGATTATCGGGAAATAAATAAATAGAGTAGGAGTTGGTATGGGTCGGGCTAGTGTTGGGTAATGGATGGGTTATGGACTTGGGTTATGAAAGAAGGAAGGAGAGTCCATGGGCTTAAGCCCATGATCCCTAAATATAAATACCATTAACCACCATTTAATCCTCATTTCCATACACACACACCCAAAACACACACGACCCGAACCAAGATCCGAAGGCGAAAACCCGAGCTTGTTGGTGCTGGAACGTCGTGACGGACCAAAACAACATCAAGGCTTAACCGTGTTCGTAGTTCGACTCGTTCAAGGTACGTTTATAGTTAGAAATCGTTCGTATAGGTTCGGTTTGATTTGAGAAATGATAGATCTGAGTTTGTATGGTAAAAACAAATCCAACAAAGCTAATCTTACTGAAAATGGTTAAGATTTGATGGGTTAATCGATTGATAAAAAGAACCCGTAACCTATATGCCTAAATCGCACCCTTTAAACATCGATGTTAGGTCGATTTGATGGTTGGGGTTTGTAGGCGCTGGTCAGACGATCCCGTGGGTACCTAAATCGAGTTATTTGGTTAAGAAACGAAGGTGATTAAGGGATTTAAGAACGAACAGTAGCTGCAGATGACAACTTCGTCTGCAAGCTAAGTTCGCCTGATGAACTTCGCCTGCAAGCTAAGTTCGCCTGATGACAACTTTGCCTAAAGCCAAGTTCGCCTGATGACAACTTCGCCTAAAGCCAAGTTCGCCTGATGACAACTTCGCCTAAAGCCAAGTTCGCCTGATGACAACTTCGCCTAAAGCTAAGTTCGCCTAAGGTTTAACTTCGCCTAAAGCTAAGTTCGCCTAAGGTTTAACTTCGCTTAAAGCTAAGTTCGCCTAAGGTTTAACTTCGCCTAAAGTCAAGTTCGATTAGAGAATTGATTAAAACGATAAGTAAAAGTAAGCTAATACTAGGCCACCAGATTAGATCAGGCGAGTATTGATACGTGTAACTTATACAGTCAGCCGAGCTCAGTTAAAGAAGGGATTGTAGGTTCCCTTGACGGATCGCACGAGATATCGCGGTCTACTCAGGTGCGGAATCCCTGCGTAGATCGTTACGAGTATAGAACACAAACACACGAATACACGAAACACGTTATATATTATAACCGAACTCACGTGATGTAAATATCACTGTTACAAAACACACGTTACCGAACAAACTCGATTCACTGAACAACTCACTAACTGATTGACTGAACGATTCTAAACGATTAACCTAAACCAAGCCGTAGGCTTGTATTTATATACACAACAACTTCGCCTGATATGTTCAGGCGAAGTTGTCATTAACTTCGCTTGTTCAACAAGTTCGCCTAGGCGAACTTGTTGACAACTTCGCTTATACAAAAACATAAATAACATTACAGACTCGATTACAGACACTAGACTATGAACTACTGACATTCATGCACCAACAGACTCCCCCTTGGCAGTAGCTTCATATCTTGATCTTTAAGCTCTTGTCTTGTAATCCTGTATCTTCACGCATGCACTCCTTCTCTAACACATACCGTGACTACTCGCTGATATTTCCTTGCTTCATCCTTCCAAGCAGGAATATAGAATATCTTCTTTTCATTCAACACTTGCAGATCAGCTTTCGATAAGTTAACAAGATGCATCGGATCATACACCCTCAGCACTTCTTGTTCGTCTTCGTCTTCCATCACGGCTTCAGCAGTCTGGCAATCAACGTACCACCAATTTAGATTCTTCAACACATCTTGAGGCATAGTCTTCATTGGAACCTCCTTGATGCATCGGATCGGTTTGTACTTCATCACCATCCATGGCTTGCCATCTGCTCTCATTCCCCTTTTTGTATCCTCCACGAGCTTTCCCTTCTGTGGCTTTAATAATTCAAACTTCTTCTCTTTTATGCTTTCTTTCCACACGATCTTCCCAATCACTCTTGCCATGTTGTCGTCACTTCTATTAATCAGGCCCAACCTGGCCAAATCCTTCACCTCACATTCCGACAACGTATTGAGAGATCTCAAGGTTCTTTTGAAGTATTGAATACCATCATAACGCTTCACCACAAACAACTTTATCTGTTCATCATATATCCAACAGATAATTCCCTTCTTCGACTCAGCATAGCCTTTGATGTTATAACTCTTCTTGAACATGGCTGGAACAGCAAGCTTCTTGGTCTTAATAAACCAATGAGCACAGCCTTCCTTCCACCTAGGCTGTTCCTCCCACTCAGTCTCATCCATCTCAGTACCCATGTCGGCTTTCTCAACATCTGGGATCTCGTGTTCAACGTCTTTTTCTGCTATCTCCCCCTCTTCTATCCCATCTTCAATCACAATCTGTGCGCCAATCTTCTCAATCTCCTCACACGGCAGCACATCATCATCAAACACATCATCATCTAGCTCTCTCAACGCATCTATCACATCATCATCATCATCATCAACCGTCACCACCTCATCACCACCAACTGCACCTGCAGACTCCCCCTGAGCTGTGGAAGTCCCAAGAGCTTGAGTAGTTCTTGGCAACTCACCACCTGCACCTTTCGGTGCATTGGGATCATCGTCTCTGTCGTTTCTATTCTTAGTCCTTAACTCGTCGCCTCTACAGCCTGTCTCCCCCTGAGATGCCAAGAACGCCTTCATAGCATCTATAATCCTCCCATGCTCAACCAGGAGGGACGACTGTAGTTGATTCTCTGCTACAAGGCGCTGAATAGCCTGGGTCTGGATAAAGTTGATATTTGATTGCTCTGCCACGACCCGCTCAAGTGCAGCTATTCTCTCCGAGTCTGAGATGGTTGCATCGAAATCAAATCTCATATTAGATGTATCTGGAGTATACTCAGCAGGGATTTCGAATGCAACTGGGACTTCAGAAGCAGTTGTGGACGTAACCGCAGGTGGTATCGTGACCGACAACCCTGCAGTTGCGACGACCGTCGACTCTACAAACCGTGCCACCACCTCTGAAGGAGTAAGCGTTGGAGGTGGTAACGACACAATCTCCAGTGTCGTCGTCTGTAGTGTGATGGATGGGATGCCAACAGCTGATGTAGCCACCACAGGAACATCTGCAGCGCTTGTAACCTGTACAGAAGTAGGTATAATAGACATACCTGACAGTGCGGATGGAGCAAAACGTATAACACGTGAAGTCTCTCCAGCTCCCATACCAGCACCTGTCCTTTCACGTCTCGAACGTCTGATCAACTTGTGTATGTCCACCTCTTCTTCCTCTGACTCACTATCATCCACCATCCTCTTTCTCTTCCCCAACGTCCTCTCTCTAGTCACCAACATCCTCCTCGCCTCATTCATAACATCTTCAAGATCGGAGTCAGCCACCGTCGTAGCTGCTCTAGTTACACTCACTTCCCGAACCTGTGCAGCAGAAACCTGCACTTCTTCTTGTGAATCAAAACGATCCATGTCGAAGAATCCTTGACCGCCAAATGCAGCATCAAGGTCAACATCCTCCGCAACCGATACAACTGGCACAGTAGGTATATCACGAGTTGCTCCTGCCTGTTGTGGTTGAGGGTCTCTGAACTCATCCCCCCTAGCTGGCACATACCCCGGGTTTATTAAGAACCCAAAGAGTGGAGTATGCCTTGGACGACGTTCAGGCTTGCTCCTCGCACTCGAAGTACGGCATTGAGCAAAGATACGTTTGCTCACACTCTCCACGTATCTTATCGGGCGTCGTTGAGGCAAAGCTGGAGCCACATGGTTCAAGATCATCTGTATGAATCTTGGATACATTATGAACCGCTCACGAGCCATCGCCCTCCTCTGTCTGTCGATCTCGTAAAAGACCATCTGACTAAAACTATAACGTTTGTTATAAGTCAGCGCAGTCATTGCGGAATGCATGGTCGCACCCATACCATCAGTGCCCGCCTTCCTCCCAGACATGCATACTATCATAACGTGCATGAGGAAGCGCCACTGATCAAGTAGGAACCCCTTCCATCTCTGGGTATCGCCCAATGGACCAGAATAGCCCATTCGCAGAAACGCTCCATCACGAAACGGAGCCACAAAGTCAGTCGGGTCGTCCCGAGTCTCCTCTCCAAAGCGTAACGCCACCCGTATCTGTTCAGACGAGAACTGAACTTCTTGGTTGTTGACTGTTGCTCTCATGACCGGGGGCTCAACACGACAATCATACTCCACCGTCTGCCAGAAGTCCTCGATATTGGGTAAGGATATCGGCAGCGTCGTCGTGATTGCGTGGAATATCCTCGAGCGTAGGAGGAATGTGATTATTTCGCGATAATCCTCCACACCACTCGCTTCCGGGTCTAAGGTGATGAACATATTGTGACCCGGAAAGAATTGCCTCTGATTTTCTCCTACGTCATCGCCTCCAGCACCTCCAGCACCGGCAACAGCAGCCATATCTGCAACAAACGAACCAAGTTAGATAAATATTAAGACATAACACAAGTTCGCTTGTTACCATGAGCGAAGTTGTGATAAAAACTGTATAGGCGAAGTTAAAGTTGGGGCGAAGTTGGGAACAACTTCGCTTCATCTTTAAGTTCGTCTAATAATTGTTAAGTTAAAAGGATCCAGGCGAAGTTAAAGTTGGGGCGAAGTTGGGAACAACTTCGCTTCATCTTTAAGTTCGCCTCACCACAACATCGCCTCAGGCGAATTTAAGTTTCAGGCGAAGTTGAGCATCAGGCGAAGTTACGGATAACTTCGCCTCAGGCGAATTTAAGCTCCAGGCGAAGTTACGGATAACTTCGCCTAAACCTTAACTTCGCCTGTATCTGAAACGGCGACAGTAAGGTTAATCGAAATCCGGAAAACCGGTGTTTCGATTAACTTTGACGATTGAGGAGGCTCAAACACATGATATTAATGATAACTAAACGACCAGTTTGTACATGAACACGTAAAACAAGTTTTGAACTCGGGTTTAAAGATCGGTTGTTCGAGGTTATTAACCGGTTGTCGAAACAACCATAGATTAACATCAATGAACATATAACATGTGATAAAAGCACCCAAACAACCTTTAGATCGGTTTGAAATCGAAGAACAAGATAACAAGTTTTGTATGTGTGTAAGTTCGCTGTGAAAACGAGAATAAGTTCGCTGATATTTAGAATAATGAACTGTTGACTTTTGAAAATCCTTATATAGGGGCGAAGTTATACAGGGGAAGTTACGGATAACTTCGCCTAGGCGAAGTTATCCACAACTTCGCCTGTTCACCAACATCGCCTATATATTTACAAAATTTAACCTTATAATTTTAACATTTTTTCAATCAAGTTATAAAACTTTCCTTTAAGAACTAAATGACACGATCAAGTCCAAGTAACCTGTTATATATATAAAAAAAAATACAACTACATAAAAAGAAAACTTTTAACAATTAAAGTATAAGGGATCAAATTTCAGTCTCGATAGGGACTGCTACGTTTTAGAAAAGATCCGAACAGGAATCATACTAACAACGTGACTGTCACATAGATCCGTGTTTAGCTGTATTATGACAAAAGGAAACATGGTGTAAGCAGGTAATAGACTTAAGATGGTTTTCATCGTTTCTGTGATACGAGTTAAGTTCAATTAAGCCTCAAAATTTAAGTGGGCAACAACTCAGAGATTATGATGCCTCCTATCTATTCTCAAAGCGTATTTGGCTTTCCCCAAGTCACCTCGAATTGACTTCGACCCTTAGTGTCTGATTAAATTTGTAATTACTCTTCATCTCCTTCCCGTTCTCCTTCTTACTCTATGATTGAGAAGTCTTGACATTTTCAACTCTAGAATGTTTCAATAAAATAATTTTTTTTTTGATAGACTTCAGAGTAGTAACCAACTGCACGTCCCGAATCTGGATCACTGCAGTTTCTTGAAACGCTATCTTCACGGGAATCAGAACACTTACGGGCTCGTGTATGACTGGGTAATCGCTTTTCTGCCTATCATTCGGAAAGATATATATGAAGACAAGCAAAACTCGTAAGGAGTTTCCACGTAAAATCAAGTAGTTTTAGTTTGTATCACATCTACTTTTACGCACCATAAAAAGTTACCATGACATACAATGACTGTCCTAAAGCCTTTTAAGCCTATTAACTTCACTAGTTAAGCACACAGAATCAGTATATCTATCATTTTCCAAGGTTGGATCAATTTTCTGTTAAACATAGCTAACGAACTTCTTACGAAGTAGTAGACTTGAAAAATAATTTCATTTCCCACAAAAAAATTTTGACTTCAATCGCCCCGATCAAGACAAAGTCTTCAGGTAAACGGCTATCCCGAAGATCCAATGGATCAACTGGACCGACCACATACAAGTATGTGTCCCTCTAACTAATTATGATCGACTACTTTTAAGCGAAGAAATGAAAACTCATCAAAAACCGCCCCGGTCACTTTCAGTCATCTGGTTAATGGCTATCCTCAAAATCTACAAGTAGAAAATGAGGACCAAAACATATCCGAAGACATGTCCTTCAAACTGTGGTAACCGACATACTTTTTTTTTTTTTTTTAATATTTCAAACTTGAAAAACATGGTTACTCGGGATTGATCATCCCATTCAACTCAATAAGGTTTTGAAATCTCGTTTTGTCAAACGCTTTTGTATAAAGATCAGCGAAATTATCAAGCGTATCCACCTTTTCAAGCACAATCAGTTTCTTCTCAGCACAATCCCGTATAAAATGATGACGTATGTCAATATGTTTAGTTTTACTATGTTTCACGGGATTGTTAGTTACCGCAAATAGGTGTAAGTAAGAAATTCAGACCATAGTCGCGCAACTGTTGTTGAATCCAAAGAACCTGGGAGCAGCAGTTGGATGCTGCCATGTATTCTGCTTCACAGGTTGAAATTGCGACTGAAGTCTGCTTCTTGCATTGCCAGGACACCAATCTGCCACCAAGAAACTGACATCCTCCAGTTGTTGACTTCCGACTCTGATTGCACCCACCATAATCAGAGTCTGTGTAGGCGACTAGTTCCAAGTCTCCTCCTCTCGGGTACCACAACCCCAGCTTCGGTTTGCCCTTGAGATACCGCAAGATCCTCTTCACACCTTTCATGTGAGATTCCTTTGGGTTTGCCTGAAAACGAGCACAAAGACAAACAGCAAACATTATATCAGGCCTAGAAGCAGTTAAGTACATTAAAGAACTTATAATAGCCCGATACTGAGTTGGGTCCACATCTGCATCACCGTCTGACTCAGCACCCAATTTGTGATTGACGCAGATAGGAGTGTCGAATGGAGTGCTGTCCTCCATCTTGAAGCGTTTGAGCACATCATGGACATACTTGGTCTGATGAATGAACATCCCATCCTTCTTCTGATCAACCGGCCATCCTAAAAAGAAAGTTAGTTCACCTATAGCACTCATTTCAAACCTTTTCTTCATGACGTCCTCAAACTCCTGACACATGGAGACTTTAGATGCAGCAAAGATAATATCATCCACGTAGACTTGCACCAGCAGGAAGTCGCTTCCTTCTCTCTTAACGAACAACGTACTATCAATCTTTCCTCTTTCAAAACCATTTTCAAGCAAGTAATCTGATAAAGTTGAATACCAGGCACGAGGTGCCTGATGTAGTCCATACAATGCCTTGCTCAACTTGTACACGTGATCAGCAAAGTCTGGGTCAGGAAAACCCGGAGGTTGCTCAACATACACTACCTCATCAACTTTCCCATTCAGAAACGCATTCTTCACATCCAACTGAAATACCTTCATCTTCTTATAAGCAGCGAACGCCAAAAACAATCTAATGGCTTCCAACCTTGCGACAGGAGCGAACACTTCATTATAATCAATCCCCTCTTGTTGATTAAATCCTTTCACAACTAGCCTCGCTTTGTTTCTTATGATAATCCCTTTCTCATCTCTCTTGCACTTAAACACCCATTTTGTGCCTATCGCATGCACATTTTTCGGTTTTTCAACCAAATCCCATACTTCCATTTTCTTGAACTGAGCCAACTCTTCTTGCATGGCTTCGACCCACGAGCTGTCCTTTAAAGCCATTTGATAATTTTTCGGTTCGATCTGGCTGATAAAGCAGGTGTACAATCATTCGTTGATTATTCCTGTCTCCTTAATGCTTGTGTAAACACAGGTGTGCTCATCCAAGCTACGTCTTGTTTGTACACCGGAGGATACATCACCAATCACATTCTCCAAAGGGTGATCTTTATGAATTCTCGTGGTCGGAACAGAACCGTCATGCAAATTGTCTTCCAAGTTAGAAGAGAGCTCGTCAATGGTTGTTTCATGCTGAGAGTGAAAAGGATTGATAAATTCTTCTTCAGTTGAGGCAGCAGGGGTATCGATAGTATTTGATGAGGAAGGTTGACATTTATCAATCAGCTGTCTTTGCAATAGATTTTCTTCCTCATCAAGGATCATCTTCGTAGCAACTCTTTCTTCTTCTTCAGAGATATCTAAATCCGGTATGTTAAAAGACTTAAAAAGTTTAACATAGTCGAAAAACTCAGCAGGTCCGTTGCTTGGTTTTGGCGGTTGGTAACTTGTGATGTCGGTGTTACACACCACCTCAACCTTGCTGGTCGATGTATTGAAGACACGTCTGTTGGGAGTCCCAACAATATAACCGACTAAGATTCCTTCATCGGCTACTTCACCAAATTTAGAATTTGTCTTCAAGATCGAACAAGGGGACCCGAATGGTTCAAGACCACTCAAGTTGGGCTTTCTCCCATGCATAAGCTCATAACACGTTTTACCAAGTCTTTTAACAGTTAAGACCCTATTCAGAACATAACAAGCTGTAGCAACAGCTTCAGCCCAAAACACCACAGGAAGCTTCGAATCAGCCAGCATAGTTCTTGCTCCTTCAATTAACGTTCTGTTCTTCCTTTCAGCCACTCCATTCTGTTGCGGTGTATACGGAGCGCTGTATTGGTGTTCAATCCCTCTCTGAAGGCAGAAGATCTCCATCTCAAAATTCTTGAACTCTGTTCCATTGTCACTTCTGATGAACTTAACCCTTTTATCCATAACGTTCTCAACTTTGGTAATCAAATTCTTCACCATCTGAGCCGTTTCATCTTTTGATTTCAGGAAATATACCCACGAGTATCGTGAGTAGTCATCAGTGATCACCAAGCAGTATGAAGTACCTCCTAGACTTTTTGCATACACGGGACCGAAGAGATCCATGTGAAGCAATTCTAGAGTACTGGCAATTGAATTTACTTTCTTGGTGAGATGGGATTTCTTGTGCTGCTTTCCCTTCTTGCATGCTATACATTTATCTTCAAAATTGAAAATTTTCAAGGGAACGCCCAGCACAAGCCCATTCTTGACAATGTGGTTCATCTTCCGAAGATGAATGTGCCCATTCTCCTATGCCACAATTCAGACTCTGTTTCACTCGCTTTTGTCAAAAGGCATGACTCTGCCGTGGCCATTTCAGTTGATCTCATATCCATAATGTACGTATTCCTATCACGAGGAGCCTTCATCAAAATCCACTCCTCTGGTATCTGAAAACCCGGTTTCAGCACGATCGCCTCGTTCTTTGTAAAATGAACGGTGTACTCCTTATCACAAATCTGCGACACACTCAGCAGATTGTGCTTCAATTCTTCTACAAAGTTGACATTCTCCAACGTCATCTTTCCGTTCGACACCGTTCCCTTTCCAGTAATATTGCCTCCACTTTCTCCGGCAAAACTTACTCTCCCTCCTTGAACAGGTTTCAAATCGTGTAACAAATATTTGTTACCCGTCATGTGCCGGGAACAGCCGCTATCCACAACCCAAAGATTATTGGCAGCCCTGTTCAACTGTTCCTGCACAACAAAGCAAAAGATTAGAATTTAGGGACCCAAGACCAATTGGTCTTGGATCTATACATCCCAAACTTTGGCTTTCCAAAGTTAGTATCTCGATAACTCCTGTAAGTCCCATTAGGATATCTCATTGAAGATTGATTGTAAGGCCTTCCAAACCTTTGAGAATTGAAAGAATTATAGCTTGTGGTTTGGTTATTAGAAGTGTAAAACTGAGATTTGTTTCTATGAAAACCTGAATTATTCACATTTTTGAAATTTAAGTGGTTTTCATTTTTAGGAGCATGATAATTACTATTAGGTCTATTCTCAGCTTTAGTAGGCCTTACACCTCTGAATCGCTGCTTCAGAGGGCAATTTGCAACAAGATGTCCTAACTGATTACATCTAAAACAACACCTATGCTCAACCTTTTTATCAACCGGTGTTTTAGATGTCGAGGCTATATTACCGCCCGTTCGTCTCACATATGGTGGGACGTACGGGTTGAGTGGAGTACTCTTTTTATTCATTTTATCTTTTTCTCCACTATTGGGTAACACAACATCCTCTTTTGCCTTACCAGACTCGGATGACTTATCCGAATCTGACGAGACTGGACTTTGATCAGAAATTTCAACACTTGAAACAGGCGAACCTTTTTCGCCTCTACTAACATTTGGTTCTTTAACAGTTACCTTAATTGGCACTGTCTGAGCAACCTCAAAATCAACAGATTTCTGAACACTAGGGTTAAAAGTGTAATTATGATTGTACGGTGGTGGAACCTCATGATATCCGATTCCTCCTCTCTTAGCAGAGGAACCTTGATCACTAACAAGGTGATCAAGAATAGCAGAAGAATTTCTGAACTGCTCCAGTTTTCGATTCAGTTCCACCACTTTCACCTGGTGGTCAGCTATCTGTTTTTCTCTCTCAGCAATTAGTTTGGTCTTTTCTTCCAAAACCTCATAACTTAAATCAATCACTTCAATTTTTTCAGCAAGTTTTGTTTTCAAACTTTTCACATCTTTTTCACAAGCTTTTATTTTAATTTTATAATTATTTTCTCTTGATTTAATAAAGTGATGATCTTTTTTGATGGTTTTAAATTCAGCGTCCAACCTAACATATTGATCGGTTATCGTTGCTAGTTGCTCAGACAAGTTCTCACATTTTGAACAAGTAGTTTTAGAGCATACCTCGGAGAGCTTGTCATTAACATCTGCCATAAGAGCCTTTTCTTCTCCGGCAGCCTTCTCATTTTCTTCTGTTTCGACCTTTGCCAAATTTGCCTGCTCGAAAGATTCTTTAGAAAGCAGGTTCCAGTTGTATTCTCCATCTGCTCTAGACATCATGGCACTGTAATCTCTTCTTCCCTCATTATGCGGTGTAGACTTTCCTTGACTTCGTTCTACCCGCTCATTCCTACATTCTTTTGCGAAGTGACCGTTTTGTTGACAATTGTAGCACCTTACCTTTGACTTGTCGAACCCTGGTCTTCCTCCGACAAACTTTCTACCGGTCTTATTCATAAACCTCTTCACCCTCCTTACAATCATGGCCATCTGCCATTGTAGATCCATTTCTTCCATATCGTCAGCATCAATCTGATCGTAATCTTCATCCAACATAGCTGGATCAACAATCTTCCCTTGAATATAGTTCTCATAGGAAGCAATGAAAGAAGCATAGAGGCCAAACTGCTCTTCAGCAGACTTGACACTCATAGGCATCTTGGAGTAGTTGTTGCTGGGAGCACTTGAAGAGCAACTACTCTTGCTTGCCTGGGGCTGAGAACCACTAGATCCAGCTGCTACATAGCAAACATCCCCATTGGTGTTAACTGACACATGCCCCTCATGTGATGAGTTGGGGCCCGACTCTCCCTTCGAGTAGTAAGCAGCCGATTCAGTCTTTGATCCTGAGCTAGTGTTGACTTTAGCTCCATACATACCTGGATCTTGAACCTGATCCATAGGTGTTTCTTTTCTGGCCATGTTAAGCTCAAAGGTTCTGAGCTTGTTGACTGTCGTTTCGAGATCATAAGTGGGAAAGTCCTTGTCTTCCCTCATCAGCACAGTGTACATCTCCCATTTTGGTGGGAGAGCATCTAGAAGCTTCTCAACTATTTCTTCTTCTCAGTAGGAAATGGAATAGTTGCTCAATTCAGTCATCAGATGGTAGTATCGAGTGATAATATCATCTAATGATTCATTCTTCAAATACTTGAAGACTGAGAACTGGGTCTTGAGCAGTTTTATTTTTGAAGCCCGGATTCCTACATTTCCTTCAAATCTGCTCTCAAGGGCTTTCCAAAGCTCCCTTGCTGAAGTGTACTTCCTAAAAGTATGAAGGATCTCCTGTGGAAGAGCCATGGTAATAGTAACATGAGCTTTGCTCTCAGCCTCATACATCTTCTTATCTTCTTCTTCCATTTTACTATACTTCTTGATTTGGTCACGACCTTCATACTCCATAATTGGTGGAATATAACCATCCTGGATGCATACCCACATCTTCGCATCCTGGTATTTGACGTACTGTATGAACCGATCCTTCCATGCAACGAAATCGGTTCCCTTCAGCAATCTTGGGGCCTTGGTAGCTGACCCTGCTTCAACTTCCATCTTCACTAACTCAGAGATGTTGATCGACGACATCTTCCCCGAAAAGTAAGAAACCTGTAAAAATAAGAATTTTTTTTTTTAAGTACTGTAGGCGAAGTTAAGGATAACTTCGCTTGAAGTAGGCAAAGTTGTAGAAAACTTCGCTGAAGAACTTCGCTGATAACTCTGCTGATTAACTTCGCTGATTCTTAACTTCGCTTAAGGTAAGCGAACTTAGGAATGAGGCGAAGTTGTAGATAACTTCGCTGATACAGGCGAACTTGAGAAGGTAGGCGAAGTTGCGGATAACTTCGCTTAACCTTATATCTTCGCCGAAACCCTACGTACAGTGACGGCAACTTCGCCTGATGAACACGAACGTTTTTGAAGATCTGGAATCTGGATTTAACAAGGTTTTTGATGGTGCAAAGGCTTGAATACTGTGGTAGTAGGTAAGATTGACTTAGAAACACGAAAACACGTCCCGCGAATAGTCGAAACGGGACGAAATCTATACCCGCGTGAATATCCCGAACCTCACAATCGAGCAAAAGCTCTGATACCAATTGTAGGTTCCCTGGACGGATCGCACGAGATATCGCGGTCTACTCAGGTGCGGAATCCCTGCGTAGATCGTTACGAGTATAGAACACAAACACACGAATACACGAAACACGTTATATATTATAACCGAACTCACGTGATGTAAATATCACTGTTACAAAACACACGTTACCGAACAAACTCGATTCACTGAACAACTCACTAACTGATTGACTGAACGATTCTAAACGATTAACCTAAACCAAGTCGTAGGCTTGTAATTATATACACGACAACTTCGCCTGAAATGTTCAGGCGAAGTTGTCCTTAACTTCGCTTGTTCAACAAGTTCGCCTAGGCGAACTTGTTGACAACTTCGCTTATACAAAAACATAAATAACATTACAGACTCGATTACAGACACTAGACTATGAACTACTGACATTCATGCACCAACAGGGATTTACAACTATCAGAGGAAGAAGCAGAGTTCAGGTGAGTTTCTAGCCCCATTCCTTGTTATGTTTTCGGGGCTGTGTGCATACTCGATGTGTTGTTAATACATTTATCCTAAGTGATAAGTGTATGCCATATGTGATATATATGATGGATATGAATGATTGCTTGTCGGTACGCGAACGATCTTCGGATATTGCGCGTACTGTCAGGTTAAAAATAAAGGTACGAATATTATATATCGAGGATAGTAAATTCCAAGTGGTTGATAGTGTGTACGAATGTTATGATGTGACTGGTTTATTACGTAAATACCGAACTGATATGAAGTGTGATATAGGCAGGTAGAGGTAGAGTGTGTTAAAAGTGGCAAGAGTCTAGCAAGGGTGTTAGTGGCATAACGTGAGCGCGTGATAGGGAAAGCCTGTACGTGCCATCGTTATTATGTGTGTATGATTGTTGATGTGACATGCTTATTATGTAAATGATATGAAGCGTCTTGTAGACAAGTAGAGGTAGAACGTGTTAGAAGTGGCAAGAGCCTAGTAAGAGTGTTAGTGGCATAACGATAGTACGTGGTAGGGTAAGCCTATACGTGCCTTCGTTATTAAAGTGGCAAAGTGGCATAACGTTTTACGTTATTAAAGTGGCAAAGTGGCATAACGTTTTACGTTATTAAAGTGGCAAAGTGGCATAACGTTATACGTTATTAAAGTGGCAAAGTGGCATAACGTTTTACGTTATTAAAGTGGCAAGGTGGCATAACGTTTTACGTTATTAAAGTTGCAAAGTGGCATAACGTTATACGTTATTAAAGTGGCAAAGTGGCATAACGTTTTACGTTATTAAAGTGGCAAAGTGGCATAACGTTTTTCGTTATTAAGTGGCAAAGTGGCATAACGTTATACGTTATTAAAGTGGCAAAGTGGCAAGGTGGTAGGTGTAAATAAGAGGCTAAGTGGTAAATTAAGCAGGTTAGATGCGAAAGTGTGAATACACTTACCTTAAGTGGTAAGTGTATAGATGTTATACAAGTAACTATTATGTAATGCTTGTCGGTACGTGAACGATCTTCGGATATTGCACGTATCGTCAAGGAGAGTGATTGTCAAGTGGTTGTTAGTGTGTATGTATTCTATGATGCGACTTGCTTATTATGTAAATATTGTATTGGTATAAAGAGTGCTGTAGACAAGTAGTGGTAGAGTGTGATAGAAGTGGCAGAGTCTAGTAAGAGTGTTAGTGGCATGACGATAGTACGTGGTAGGGTAAGCCTATACGTGACTTCGTTATTAAGGTGGCATCAAGTGGCATAAAGTGGCATAAGTGGCTAAGCTGTAGGGGTAATTAAGAGGCTAAGCTATAGGGGTAATTAAGTGGTTAAACAGTGGCATGTTAGACAGTGGACTATGTGTCTTCGGATACGTATATATTGTATGAAGTGGTTGTATGATAAGTTGCTTGATTAACTAGAACTCACTCAGCGTAGATGACTTTTAGTATGCACGCAGGTGAGTAGGATGAGGCAGCTCGCTTGAGGAGACACGTGGCACTGAATAAGAGGCTGGCATCGGAAGACTCAAGACGTTTAAGTTAAATGTTTCGATTATTTTGAAAGACAAAATGATGTTTTAAGACAAGACGTGTTTTGTTATGAAATGTTTTATGAAAGTTTTTATATTCCGCGAAAGTTTTAATGAACTCTGATTTGTACGAACTGTGTTTATGAGTAAATCCGACGTTAAAGTAGGGCTACCGGGTTCGGGGCCTTACAAGTTGGTATCAGAGCAAAGTTCGAGAGATTTAAGCATCCTACATGCTTAGACTCGAACAGAGAATGGGATTTAAGTAAGAAAGGAAAGAAGATGCCAGTCCAAGAATGCCATGTGTCGCTCAAGCAAGATCAGTAAAGGTAAAGTGTATGATTAAATGATATATGTTAATGAGAAAGAAAAGATACGTGAACGATAGGGATAGGAATAATTGATTGTTTGATTTGACTAACTGCTTAAGTAGAACCAGCACAAATAGACTCGTAAAGGGAAGTGTACAGGACACGGAAAGCAACGTGATCAGCTAGTCACAGCTGGCCATTGTTATTACCTGTTAGCCTTGCTATCCTTGTACTAAATAGTTCCTTGAGTGATGATGTTTGTGTTTTCCCTTTTAGAATACGATGGCTGGGGCTGGAGACATTGCTGGAGCTGGAGGTCGCACTGGACGACGCGGCAGGCCCCGTCGTGTCCAGCAACTTTCGGTTGAGACAGCTTCTAACACCGAAGGTGAAGAAAGCGCAGCTGGAGGAGACCAGAACAATAACGAAGAGGTTCAACTTAGCCCTGCAGTCCAAGCAGCCATTGTTCAAGCTGTAGTTGTTGCTATGAAAAACCTGAATCCCGAAAGATCTGCTGGAAGCCGTGAACGAACTGCTGAAGGGGCGGGTGGTGATGGTAGGAAGGATGGGGAAGGAGAAAGAGAGGCCTCGAGTGAGGATAAGTCTGTGAAGGTCGATGACAGGAAAAGAGGCCGAGATGGGTGCAACTATAAGTCCTTCAAAGGATGCTACCCGCCAAAGCTGACTGGGTTGGGAGACGCAATCGCTACTCTCCATTGGATAACCACAATGGACAAGAAAATCCGAATTAGCGAATGCCGTCCCGACCAAGCAGTGGGTTATGTCACTCAGTCATTTGAAGATGAGGCCATGTACTGGTGGGAAACTGTCGAATAAAGGAAGACCCGAGAGGAGATTAAGGCCATGAGGTGGGATGACCTTAAGGAGTTAGTGATGAAAAGGTTCTGTGCTGATGCTGAGGTTGAGAGGGCCGAGATGAAATTTCTGAATCTGAAGGCGGACAAGATGACACATCGTGAGTACACCACTGAATTCAACCGCATGTCTAGGCTGGTTCCTGACATGGTGAACACCGAGGCGAAACGGATCAAGTGTTACGTTAGAGGACTTCCCCAGAAGGTCCGCATGTTAGTCAGGGCCAACAAACTCGTTACCTTTGAGTCGGCGGTCGAGTTGGCGGAGATGGTCTATGATGATCTGGCGGCGGATGATGTGGAAGTGGAAGATGGGGAAAAAGGGAAAGGAACTAAAAGAGCTGGGGATGTCGTGGAGCGTGCAGGGAGAAAGACACAGAAGATGGCAGGAAAGGAAGCATGTAAGGTGTGCGGGAAGATGCACTTGGGGGAATGCAAGGCTGGTCCAAATCAGTGCTACCGATGTGGGAGGAAGGGGCACATCTCCCGTGAATGCACCGAGGACCAGAAGTGTTACAAGTGTGGTAAGTCAGGTCACATAGCTAGGGCGTGTGGAGAAGCCGTGGCAGTGGGGGAAGGAAGAGGAAACGCGTGAAAGGATGGTCTATTAACTGCTGAGGAGGTTGCAGGAGAATAAGTGGCATGTCACAGCTGTTTTATGTTTAGTAGTTAAAGAGTGTTTTATGTTACAGTTGAACCTATGTTTGTTTAGCAAGCTTGAATGATTTCCTTTTATGTTATGAAGTACTTGTGACTTCTTGTGTTTTTGTATGAACGACCTAGGAATTTATCTTGAATGCATGTTGGTTATGATAAATAGTTGTGTGATGGTAAAGCGTCGCCTTAGGAGTTAGCGTTATTATAGGAGATGGTTCCTCGGGAAGGCGATACGAGACTTGGTACATCGAGGGCTTCATGGACAAGCTACCGTAATAGCTAAAACACATGATCACCGCTCGACGACTACAAGTCAGGAGTAAGAGGGATAACCCAGAAAGCAAAGGCGATTCAATAAAGAGTGTAAATATAAGAAGTTTTCCTTTTATAGGGAATAAGTTAGGTTTCGGGGACAAAACCTCTTTAAGGAGGAAAGACTTGTAACATCCCGAAATTTCCAAAATTATATTAATTATATTACTTAATAATAGAGGGAAAGTTTACTCGGATTATCTGGAAATAAATAAATAGAGTAGGAGTTGGTATGGGTCGGGCTAGTGTTGGGTAATGGATATGGGTTATGGACTTGGGTTATGAAAGAAGGAAGGAGAGTCCATGGGCTTAAGCCCATGATCCCTAAATATAAATACCATTAACCACCATTTAATCCTCATTTCCATACACACACACCCAAAACACACACGACCCGAATCAAGATCCGAAGGCGAAAACCCGAGCTTGTTGGTGCTGGAACGTCGTGACGGACCAAAACAACATCAAGGCTTAACCGTGTTCGTAGTTCGACTCGTTCAAGGTACGTTTATAGTTAGAAATCGTTCGTATAGGTTCGGTTTGATTTGAGAAATGATAGATCTGAGTTTGTATGGTAAAAACGAATCCAACAAAGCTAATCTTACTGAAAATGGTTAAGATTTGATGGGTTAATCGATTGATAAAAAGAACCCGTAACCTCTATGCCTAAATCGCACCCTTTAAACATCGATGTTAGGTCGATTTGATGGTTGGGGTTTGTAGGCGCTGGTCAGACGATCCCGTGGGTACCTAAATCGAGTTATTTGGTTAAGAAACGAAGGTGATTAAGGGATTTAAGAACGAACAGTAGCTGCAGATGACAACTTCGTCTGCAAGCTAAGTTCGCCTGATGAACTTCGCCTGCAAGCTAAGTTCGCCTGATGACAACTTCGCCTAAAGCCAAGTTCGCCTGATGACAACTTCGCCTAAAGCCAAGTTCGCCTGATGACAACTTCGCCTAAAGCCAAGTTCGCCTGATGACAACTTCGCCTAAAGCTAAGTTCGCCTAAGGTTTAACTTCGCCTAAAGCTAAGTTCGCCTAAGGTTTAACTTCGCCTAAAGTCAAGTTCGATTAGAGAATAGATTAAAACGATAAGTAAAAGTAAGCTAATACTAGGCCACCAGATTAGATCAGGCGACTATTGATACGTGTAACTTATACAGTCAGCCGAGCTCAGTTAAAGAAGGGATTTACAACTATCAGAGGAAGAAGCAGAGTTCAGGTGAGTTTCTATCCCCATTCCTTGTTATGTTTTCGGGGCTGTGTGCATACTCGATGTGTTGTTAATACATTTATCCTAAGTGATAAGTGTATGCCATATGTGATATATATGATGGATATGAATGATTGCTTGTCGGTACGCGAACGATCTTCGGATATTGCGCGTACTGTCAGGTTAAAAATAAAGGTACGAATATTATATATCGAGGATAGTAAATTCCAAGTGGTTGATAGTGTGTACGAATGTTATGATGTGACTGGTTTATTACGTAAATACCGAACTGATATGAAGTGTGATATAGGCAGGTAGAGGTAGAGTGTGTTAAAAGTGGCAAGAGTCTAGCAAGGGTGTTAGTGGCAAACGTGAGCGCGTGATAGGGAAAGCCTGTACGTGCCATCGTTATTATGTGTGTATGATTGTTGATGTGACATGCTTATTATGTAAATGATATGAAGCGTGTTGTAGACAAGTAGAGGTAGAACGTGTTAGAAGTGGCAAGAGTCTAGTAAGAGTGTTAGTGGCATAACGATAGTACGTGGTAGGGTAAGCCTATACGTGCCTTCGTTATTAAAGTGGCAAAGTGGCATAACGTTTTACGTTATTAAAGTGGCAAAGTGGCATAACGTTTTACGTTATTAAAGTGGCAAAGTGGCATAACGTTATACGTTATTAAAGTGGCAAGGTGGCATAACGTTTTACGTTATTAAAGTGGCAAAGTGGCATAACGTTATACGTTATTAAATTGGCAAAGTGGCATAACGTTTTACGTTATTAAAGTGGCAAAGTGGCATAACGTTTTTCGTTATTAAGTGGCAAAGTGGCAAAACGTTATACGTTATTAAAGTGGCAAAGTGGCAAGGTGGTAGGTGTAAATAAGAGGCTAAGTGGTAAGTTAAGCAGGTTAGATGCGAAAGTGTGAATACACTTACCTTAAGTGGTAAGTGTATAGATGTTATACAAGTAACTATTATGTAATGCTTGTCGGTACGTGAACGATCTTCGGATATTGCACGTATCGTCAAGGAGAGTGATTGTCAAGTGGTTGTTAGTGTGTATGTATTCTATGATGCGACTTGCTTATTATGTAAATATTGTATTGGTATAAAGAGTGCTGTAGACAAGTAGTGGTAGAGTGTGATAGAAGTGGCAGAGTCTAGTAAGAGTGTTAGTGGCATGACGATAGTACGTGGTAGGGTAAGCCTATACGTGACTTCGTTATTAAGGTGGCATCAAGTGGCATAAAGTGGCATAAGTGGCTAAGCTGTAGGGGTAATTAAGAGGCTAAGCTATAGGGGTAATTAAGTGGTTAAACAGTGGCATGTTAGACAGTGGACTATGTGTCTTCGGATACGTATATATTGTATGAAGTGGTTGTATGATAAGTTGCTTGATTAACTAGAACTCACTCAACGTAGCTGACTTTTAGTATGCACGCAGGTGAGTAGGATGAGGCAGCTCGCTTGAGGAGACACGTGGCACTGAATAAGAGGCTGGCATCGGAAGACTCAAGACGTTTAAGTTAAATGTTTCGATTATTTTGAAAGACAAAATGATGTTTTAAGACAAGACGTGTTTTGTTATGAAATGTTTTATGAAAGTTTTTATATTCCGCGAAAGTTTTAATGAACTCTGATTTGTACGAACTGTGTTTATGAGTAAATCCGACGTTAAAGTAGGGCTACCGGGTTCGGGGCCTTACAGAAATGATGGTTGTATGGTTACGAAAAGGGTACCGAGCCCTAATAATACTCGAGGTATGATGTATGGTTGTATGGTAACGAAGAGGGAATCGAACCCTACTAATATTCGAGAACTAGGGAACCGAACCCTACTAATATTCGAGGAAAGAGGGTACCGAGCCCTAATAATACTCGAGGAAAGAGGGTACCGAGCCCTAATAATACTCGAGGAAGGAGGGTACCGAGCCCTAATAATACTCGAGGTATGATGTATGGTTGTATGGTAACGAAGAGGGAATCGAACCCTACTAATATTCGAGAACTAGGGAACCGAACCCTACTAATATTCGAGGAAAGAGGGTACCGAGCCCTAATAATACTCGAGGAAAGAGGGTACCGAGCCCTAATAATACTCGAGGAAGGAGGGTATCGAGCCCTAATAATACTCGAGGTATGATGTATGGTTGTATGGTAACGAAGAGGGAATCGAACCCTACTAATATTCGAGAACTAGGGAACTGAACCCTACTAATATTCGAGGAAAGAGGGTACCGAGCCCTAATAATACTCGAGGAAAGAGGGTACCGAGCCCTAATAATACTCGAGGAAGGAGGGTACCGAGCACTAAAAATACTCGAGGTATGATGTATGGTTGTATGGTAACGAAGAGGGAATCAAACCCTACTAATATTCGAGAACTAGGGAACCGAACTCTACTAATATTCGAGGAAAGAGGGTACCGAGCCCTAATAATACTCGAGGAAGGAGGTTACCGAGCCCTAATAATACTCGAGGAAGGAGGGTACCGAGCCCTAATAATACTCGAGGAATGTAGGGCGTAATGCTCTTTATAACGTAAGATATGAAAGTAAGTTAATACAAAAGAAAGTATGAAAGTATGAATGAAAGAATATAAGTTTATGTGTATTGTATAGTGTATGATTAACTAGAACTCACTCAGCGTAGCTGACTTTTAGTATGCACGCAGGTGAGTAGAATGAGACAGCTAGCTTGAGCGGGCACATGGTGGGCGAATAGGAGACTGGCATCTGAAGACTCAAGATGTTTTAATGTAATTGACGTTTATTTTGAAAGACAAGAATGTTTAATTGAGGCAAGTTTTGGATTGCTGTTACGTTTCATGAAAGTTTTTATATTCCGCGAAAGTTTTAATGAACTCTGATTTGTAAGAACTGTATTTATGAGTAAATCCGACGCTAAAGTAGGGCTACCGGGTTCGGGGCCTTACATATGATCAACTTAACCTTTAGTCGGATAACTCCGGTTAAAGATTATGAACACTTAATCTTTAGTCAGATAGCTTCGGTTAAAGATTATGAGCCTAACCTTTGGTCGAAATACGTGTGATTATTATAAACGCCGGCACAAAAAACCCCCGGACGGTGAAAACTATCACCGTCAAATTTATTGATAACGAAAATGGTGATTACAAATGGTGGAGCTGATAGAATAACGAGTGCTTAAGTGTTTACAGTGATTGCTAGTAGCTAAGTAACGAGAAAAGTGTGTGTTCTAAACGTATCTATCAGCTCGTTTATATAAGAAAAAATTACAACTGTTATCCCGAAAAATCCGGAAACCCTAGACTACTTCAACCTAGCCGTCGTTATCCCGAGATATTCGGAGACTTTAGACTATTTCTTCAACTAAGCCGTTGTAGCCCACGTTTCTTGTTGACGAAGTTCAAATAATATTCCGTTACAATCCGCGTTCCCATAATCACATTTAACACGTGATCTTATCTGCAAAAGTAGTTAGATAATATGGAATTAGTCAACTTACCTTCCTCAGAATAACTGCTTGAGTCAATATCCCGAAGCTGAGCTTAATTCCGAGGATAAAAATCCACACCTAACAGTATCTATGACTGATCCCCAATGAGCCGATCTATTCATATTCGCGCCAATTTTTATACCAAGGTAAATCGCCTACCTTGCATCCCAACACCTCGCCCATGGAGACCACTTCCGAGGAGGACACCCCAAACCCAAAAATATGGGATTTATGAACATTAATTTTCAATCTAGAAATCATATGGAATATACGCAACAACCGGTTGGTCATTGTGATATTATTAGGGGACCACAAACCCATTAATAAAGCATCATTCGCGTACAACATATGGGAAATACACGGACCCCCCCTGTTCACTTTAATCCCCTCAATATCTCCCAAGAAACAAGCCCTTGTAATCAAATTAGCCAAACCCTCCATCACAATAAGAAACAAAAAGGGAGATAGAGGATCGCCCTGTCTAAGCCCTTTTTGACAGTTGAACTCAAACGTAGGCGATCCATTCACCAAAACCGCAGAACGAGCAGAATGAACAATACCTCTAATCCACAAACACCATTTGTCCGGAAACCCCATCTGAGCCATAATGGACACTAGAAAATCCCAGTTCACGTTGTCATACGCATTTTCAAAATCGATCTTCAAAAAGAAAGCCTTCTTATCATACTTCTTGATCCACCCAATCAACTCGTTAAGAACCAGGGGCCCATCCAAGATAAATCGCTCCTTAAGAAAAGCGGACTGCGACTCGGAAATCACATCCCCCATGACATTTTTAATCCTAGCAGTTATCACCTTAGAGATCACTTTATTAATAACCCCCACAAGATTTATTGGCCGATAATCTTTCAACCCCATAGGCGTTTTATTTTTTGCTATAAGAGTAATATAAGACAAGCTGCATTCTTACTAATGTAGCCCGTATCATGAAATTCTTCAAAAAGCCTCAAAAAATCCTCATCCATCAATGACCAAAAGTGTTTAATAAAATGAAAATTAAACCCATCTGGACCAGGCGCCTTGTCAGAACCACAATCCAATACGGCTTCCTTAATTTCTTCCTTAGAAAAAGGGGCGACCAAATCTTCTATCTTCTCAACGGAACCTGCTTCAAATTATCACAAATAAAAGCCGGTCTCCTATAGTTAGTCTCACGAAAAAGCTCTCTATAAAAGCAAAGAACGTGTAGAAGAGGTATTTTGGGAAGATATTTTGCGAGGACATAAACATAATCTCTCTCTATAAAAGAGATATTTTGGGATTTTTTCTTATTCTTTTCCAACGGCGTAAATTAAAACCATGAAAATATATTTGTAAACAACATGTGACAAAATAGTAATGTCTGTAAACGTATTTGTGTAATTTATATATTTGAAAGTTTATAATTTATATTTATATTCTCTTATAAAAATCCAACAAGTTCAGATTTTGTGATATCAAAATCCGTTCAACTAATTTAGTTTGGTTTACTTTCAAGTTTCAACTCTTAATGATTTAGTCTTTGTTTACGAAAATTAAAAACCGTTGGTAACCATTAAACTCATGGATATGTGGAAAACTCTAAAACCTACACTTGTTTTACATTGATTGATTATTTATTCCTAATCTACTTTTTTAATATTTGAATTAAGTTTATTGTAACACTTTCAAAATAAAAAATTAACTTGATAATAGCAAGTGTTTCTAAAACTTATTTTATAAGCATGTTTTTAATTTAATGTATAGAAATGCTTATGATAAGGCTGAGGGGTGTGGAGGGCTTTAATAGGGGCTTTAGTGGGGGCTCCAACCAATAATATTATGACGTGTGGCAGAGAGAGAAACTGGATAAGGGGGTTGTTGGAGCCCCCGTTGGAGCCCTGGCCCCTGGTGTGGAGGGGCTCCAGCGAAATTTTTTATTTTTTATTTTTTTATAAATATATTCAAACAATGACATTTTTTTTGTGTTAGTTTTGAGAGAATTTTAGGAGGAAAGGTGTATAATTGTGAAATGAAGTATATGTTATAAAGGTATATTTTATAGTTTAAGAAAATATTTTTTTTAATTTAATATGAGCTCAACGGCTCTTTTCCGTAAACCTATATAGAAAATATATTATTTTTTTGTTTTTTCGGCTCCCAACGGTCCAAAATACCTCAAAAGGTGTGCTCCTCTCTCTCTTCTCCCGCTAACCAGCTCACGCCTGCATGTTTTTTCGCGCTAGCGCCCCGTTAGCGCCCCTCGCTAGCACCCCGGTGGTGTGGTGTTAGCGCCTGGGGGCGCGAGCGGAGGGGCTCTAGCGCCTCCGTTGAAGCCCCACACCCCTCAGCCTAAGGAGGCAGGCTGGCCCTGACCACAACCCAACTGCTGACGTGTTCCGTGTGAATGTCGTGTTCTTGACTTCTTGACCATGACTTTCACTTTTTCCTCTTTTTACTTGATTTAAAATATTATCATTATTATTCCATTATACACTTTCAGGTATATACCTGTGTCAGTTGTGTGTATTGATCTAATTATTTTTTTTTATCATATCATTACGTTTTCCTTCATGCGAATCAATAATTTTGGATAAGCGTTTTGTCTTTTATTTGTTGATAGTTTTTTTTCTCATTTTAAGATTATTTTAATAGGGTTGATACTGTACGCTAATGCCTTAACACACGATAGGAACGCGAGACACTCAAAGACAAAACCTAAAACGCTCAGAAAACGCTCACAAAAAACTAAAACGCTCAGCCAAAACCCTAAAACGCTCAGAAAACGGTTTTCGTGAAAAAAGTGAAAAATTAATCATCCAAAACTGTTTTTTTCGGTGAACAAATGATTAATTGGATATGTATTGACGATTTCGAGATGTTTGGATGTGATTTCATTGATCGATTTCGTGAAAAAATGGATTCGCGTACCTATTGTACGTTAAGACATTATTGTATCGAATCTTTTCTCTATTTTAATAATAACTTATTTTTCGATAAAATTTACCACGACATTAGTTAATTGGATAATTCCATAGAGAATTTTGATGTATAAGATCGTTATACTTTCATAGAGTATTTCACTGTCACGTACATTGTTCTTTATGTTGGCAAATGTGTCTGATAACTGATAATCTTCTATCTGAAAAAAAAAATTGATAATGCATTTCAACTCTTTTTTCCCCAACTGGTTTTAGTCACCTCTTAACGTTGCATTTCAATATTATTAATTTTATATTATTATTATTTTATTATTATTATACCCCATTGCAAATGGAGGCGAAAACCATAAAAAAAAAAGTAACATTGAAACATTTATCAAACCCGTGTGTTGATGGGTCGGGGGCATTGGACCTGTGTTTTGTGGTGTAATTGTTAAACCGAACGAAAAGTAGACCTAAAAACGTCCAATCACGGCCATTTGTTTTGGCTTGTTAACACGTGAAAAATAGACCGAAAAATAAAACACAAAAGATAATAACTAAGTCGTCTTATGATCAAAAAGTTGAATGGGGAAGATAGACGTAAGAACGTTAAACAACACATGCGTGTTGCAAAGTCTAAATTTGCAAAATTTAGACTAAAACGTTAAATGAAAATTTTGTAAAAGATTAAAAGTATTAGAGAATAAAGTTGAAAGTAGAAAATTGTTGAGATTAAAAATGAAACGTACTTTGTGACAAACTTGTAAAAAAATAAAGGTATAAGGACTAAAGATAAAATATAAAAAATATAGAAAAAAAAAAGAGAAAATTGGAAAAAAAACACCTAATACACAAAGTACAACTCATTATGCACTAAAACCTTTACAATTGTTGTATATATAATTACTATATTATTATTTAATTAAAAAGGTGACACTTATCACTTATGTCACGTCATTTTCAATTATTCATAAGAAAACAAACCCATGAAATTGTTTCTTTTCAGTTTTCACACCTGTCCCAAATTCAATCACGTGTCTCAAATTTGAATTCGAGCTTGGGTCGTCAAGTTTATTTTTTTTGAACAGCTATATATTTTTTCTCAACTGTTTTACTCAATATTTCTAGTGAGCTAGAACCAATAATCATTTGACTGTAACATATATGCATTTGTCAGTAAATCAAGCTAGTGGTTGCTGGTTCGTTTATATTTAAAAAAATACAATTTTGTATATATATTTACACATAATGATATGTATAAATAAGAAATTTAATATTTTTTCACGTACCGGAAAGATTATATATACATAGTTCATAATTTATATACATTAAAACTTGAGTTACAGTTGAAGAGGTATGTACCCGCCTCAACACCGAGCAAGGCGGGTCAACCCACAAGATAAAGACATTATGAAGGCACAAAGCCAAAACCGCATACAAAACATGCTCAGGCATCATATGCCCAGGCACACATATGCTCGCGCATCACATATGCGCGCGGCGCATCAGCGCGCGGCGCATATCACATGCTCGTGCATATCACATCTGCCCAGACACACATGCTCGCGCATCACATATGCGCGCAGCGCATCAGCGCGCGGCGCATATCACATGCTCGTGCATATCACATCTGCGCATGAAATATCTGCGCGTGAGAATAAAGAGAAGACCTCGCGCATCCTCAGGATGGGCGCATATCACACGTACGCATAATCAACCTCGTCCTTATCCAAATCAGGATTAGGGCAACCTTGATTGTGCACGTCAGACAACCTTCCAGAAGGCATCTTTTTAAGGAGTAAGAATATGCTGATGTTGACAGCTGCCAAATGAAAGGTCGACAACTCAGCATGACACATGTGTTACCACGTGATTACAACCAACGAGAAAGCGCCAGGTGTCCCAGAGGACATGTGGCGCAGTGCGATTGGAGGAAGCCAACGAGGTTGAGCCCAACCGGTGGTAACCCTAGCACTATAAATACAGCATCAACTCCACTTTGATGACACATTCATACTCAATCATTGACAGTTACAAGCAGTGACATCACATTCAATCATATTGAATTACATTCACTCACAATCAGTTACATACAAACAGACAGTCTCACAATCGGAGGGTATTCAGCTATTCAGCAATACTCTTGAGATTCTTTTACACTCATTATCATCTTCTCCACAATATACTGATTCTCACGCCGGAGGGTTACCCCAAAGAGGACCCCTCTGTCCCTTTCTGAGGGGTAAGTAACGGCGCTGTTCATTTTGAAGGTGGAAGAACACAGACCCAGAAGAACCATCGGTGAAATAGTATAATCACACCCGAGGAAAGTAGATCTGCTACCAGTGAGTAGATCCACGTTTCTTCATTGGCGCCATCCGTGGGACCTCAAAACACATTGATAATACGGCAATCAGATCTCATCAGATCTATAAAAAAAAAAAAAATCAATCACCATGGTTTCTGGAGTTCGTAACGTTGATCAAGCTCTGGAGGATATTGAACGTGAGGGTGTTAACGACGGACAGCAGGTTCTGAGGGTTCTGCGTGATTCTACGCGTACCACCAGCAACCGTCCCTTCGTCACAACCCCTCACGGCCAGACTGAAACTCCTCCAGACGATCTCACGTTACAAAATATGGCCGGCGCGAAACTGAAAGGACCAATGGGTCCAGAAGAAGAAACAAATGATCCAAATGAATGGCTCATAAACGAGCAGCGGCGTCTGATGGAAAAGTACACTGAAATGGTCAAACAGAAGAAGCTAGCCGACCAAACACAAAGGCAAGCGTTTGATAAACAGACTACAAAAAGGCCGCGCGCGCCGGAAGAAGGACATTCTATTCACACTGCACACACTGAGTTCAGTGATGAAGAAGTGCATAGCATGAGGAAGACGCGGGATACTCATGCAGGAGGCTCACAACTCCGCGCGCCTGTGAACATGGCGCCTGGAGCCAGAGCCGATCCGGATCTGCACATGCCGTACAGCCCACCAGTCAGAGGGCAAGTGGACGTAACCACACCTTACAGACCAGCCATCTTGGTGAAACACTCAAAGTTCACTGCGCGCATCGCGCAGGCTCCCATCCAGCACAAGACCAAGATGCCAAGTGGTCTGGGTAAGTATGACGACACGACAGATCCAGACGATTTTTTGCAAGGCTTTTACAACACGGGAAACCTGGAGAGCTGGACGATGCCAACATGGTGTCATATGTTTGCTCGCTGCCTCACGGGCGCAGCGCGGGTATGGTTCGAGAGCTTGCCGACAGGGCAAATTGATGGGTTCAAGGAACTATTAGAAAAGTTCCAAGCCCACTTCGTACAACAGCGCAGGCACACGCGCGATCCTGATGACATCATGCACTGCATACGCAGGAATGATGAAACGATTGAAGATTACATCACTCGTTTCAATCAGGAGTCCCTGGCAATCGGAGGTATAACCGAGCAACTCCTGCGCGTGGCCTTTATACAAGGCGCGCGCAGTGATCAATTACGACGAGCTCTCGTAAGCAAAGATGGTATGCCCACCACGTGGGCCAAGTTAATGGAGGCATCGCGAGTTTTCGCGAGAAATGAAAAACAGATTGCCCAAGATAGGGCAAGAGAAAGAGCGCATCAGGCTGAATCACCCGCGCAGCAAGGAGAAGAGGGCCAAACAGAACTCTGTATGGTCCAGGTTGCAGCCAACAAGTTTTTCTTCCGCAGAAAAACAAGCGCAACCAAGCTCACCCCAGCCCCAAAAAGATGTTCGTAATCGCGGGGAGGGTGACAAGAAGGAGGGCGGCAGAGATCCTAGCAGACCTCTGCCAAGAATATGGA
>NW_027499389.1:0-46549 GCF_021521415.1 Bidens hawaiensis
GCGATGAGGTAAACCACAACTTATGGACACAGGCTTGCATTTACAAAGTTGCTTTTTATAGACATGATTATGATGATGCTTTGAAAGAAATTTCAAAGTTAAAGAGTCTGAACGATCAATATGTCAAAACTGATGAGATTTACACCACTAAGATTAAAACTCATCATGATGATCTTGCAAGTCTCCGACGACAATTTTTTGTAATTCAACATGAGGTTAAATATTATAAAGATATAGTTTCAAAATTACAAAATGAAAATGAAGATTTAAGTAAATAAATGACTTTAAATAAATCAAATGTTGAAAAACATGAAAAAGCTACCGAGATATTTGAAATAGCATCTGGTCAATTAGATGAGATTCTTGGAGCACAGAGGAGTGATAAAAAAAAGTCGGGTCTAGGCTATGATTATTCAGTTGTGCCTCCACCGTTGAATGATAACTACACTAGCCTACCTCACTTTTGTTATAACACTCCTCCAGAGGTAGAGATGGTATATGGAATTGGTCATGTACCAAAACCAGTAACGTTTGTTCCTCCGGCTTCTAAAGAAACTGCTCCAATGCCTGTAACTATTGATTCTAGTGGTGATTCATCTTGTTCAGCAGGTTGTGTTGAAGAAAGTGGGTCGGTGGAAACGGACACGAGTTGTGATTATGAAACCATTTGTGATGAAACTTTTGTTGAAAAATGTGTCAACAAAAGTAGGCCTATTGAGGTGAACATATCAAGTTGTTCATCATCAAGTTGTGAGACTGAGGATAATTCAAGTAAAAGCAAAGTTTTTGAAAATGAAAAGACAAGTACTTCATGTAAATATATTTCACCAAATAAACGGTCATTTTCTCAAACAACCAATCAATCAAGAAATCCTCAGCCATACAACTTATATGATAACAACTACTATGGTCATTATCAACAAAATTTTGTTGATCCATATTACACAACTATGTTTTATAATCATGTTCCTTTCCAATGATCACCTTTCCCACCGCACCAACCACATTATAATTCAGATGAGTTCTATGGCACTCCTAGGAGAAAATGTTGTTTTGTGTATGGTCACTCTTCTCACCTTGCAAGATATTGCAAGCACTGGTTCAAACAACAAATTGATATTCAAAGACGGCTTAGTCAGTCCCCAAAATAAGCTTTCAGTAGCCCTGATTCAAGGACTGATCAAGCCAATAGTGAACCCAGTGAAATGGATGTGAGATCCAAAGTAAATAAAGTAAAACATAAAAAGAAACCTTTTTGGAAAAATAAAAAGGATAAAATCAAAAAGGATCTTAAGACTGTAAAGTCTAAGGATTTACCAAAAACAGTTTCAAAATAAAGAAAAACAAAGTCCAAAATTTCCAAAACCAAGGAACAAGTTTTTACTTGGATTCCTAAAGACCGTTCTTCATCAAGTGAGGCTCCAACAAGAAATAAAGTGTTTTCAGGAAATAAAATCAAGTTCGATCGGTTTACGGTTGACCTTCCCGGGACAAAAGTATCCCGGGAACCCATGTCTATTTAAACGCTTAGTGCATGCAGGGTCAATCAAGGAGGACTATCAATAGTATTAGGTACTTAGATAGTGATTGCACCCGGCATATGATGGGAGACGAACCCTTGCTATTTTATGCTAAACCATTCGATGGCGGATTCAAGTCTTTCATAAAAGACATGGGAGGACAAACTTCAAAGAAGGGAATCCTTGTTTAAATGGTTCAACAACAACTTATTGAGCATTTCTCAAATTAACCTCGTCCAACTACTTCTCTCAAGTGATGGATCCAACATCAGCTCTTGGATCTCAGTGTGAATCTCTTCAACTTTGTTATACAATCTGATATTGCATGCTTAAGATAGTCCATCTGACAACAACTTTGCTGACCTTTTCACTAAAACCATCGATCATGCCCGATTTGAATTTCTGGTCAAATCACTCAACATGATCAATTTTGATTAAAGAAACCTATCTATCTTTTTGTTTTAAAATTGTAAATATTTCTCAAATATGTCACAATTTTAGAGGGAGAAATGAGTTACATATAACTCACCAAAAAGATTTTCACTTTGTAAGTTTAAGAAAAACTAAAATGAGTCATTTGACTTGCCAAAAATATTTTATGTTCTTTTAAGAAAATCAGAAAAACGTTTCTAAAAGTACTATCCCGCTTTGAGGGAGCTCTTGTTTAGAAGGAGTTGGAAAAGTTAAACTTTTAAAATTTTGAGAAATTGATCTGACCCTTGGAAAATGATAAGAAATTATCTCTAATGATTCTAGCACATGAAAAGAGTAGATCAAAAGCCAACAAGATCATTGTTTGATGTGTAGATAGCCTTGACAAATGAGTAAGTGTCATAGTGATATAAACTTAAATATCTACCTATGCTAGTGGTTACACGTTATGAAGCGGTTGCCGACTCCAACTAAAGTCATACCGATGAAGGCAGAAACGTAAATAACATGTTATACCCAAGCCTCTCTTTACCTGATCACAGTTGTCTTATATTGTCGTGTGTCAATTTTATGTTATTGTATCAAGAAAAGAGTCAGAGAAGAAAATAAAAAAAAATTATCAGAAAAGACAAGAAAAGAGTCAGAAAAGAAAAAGAAAAATGAAAAGATGTCTGTCTTAGGATTTTTAACTTCCGATTTATTTCTTCCTTTATTTCGATTCAAGCCTTGGACTTTCTCTTGCGGGATAATATGGTATTATCCGACCTGATTGTTAAGGCCCTGAATCTTCTTCTTTGTTTTATTTTCTTTCTTTTGTTCAAGCTTAGACTTTCTCTGCGCGATAATATGGTATTATCTGACCTGATTGTTAAGGCCCTGAACTTCCGATTTATTTTAATAAGCCTACTGTGATCAGATAAGAAAGGTTTTAAGTCAAGTTGAGGTGACATGTAAAAGCAATTAAGCTCGAGGTATGATGGAGTCTGTAATATGTCAGATTAAATAGGGACCACACAAGCATTGTGCCTAATACATATCTTAACATATCACCTTGACATCCAAATACTTGTTAAGTTTAAAGTAGACAAATTATATCTACAATTGACTTTGGGTTCTTGGCATAATAATGTCCAAATAAAAGTGTGAACTAGAACGTTAACAGATAATGTGATTCCATGTCGTGATCTTTCTTATAAAATTAATTTAGTGAACTGTTAAGTAAATATTTTTATATATAATATTAATTCCGTCTTTGCTCCTATATTTTTTTAATGTTTCAAGTTCAAAATATTATGTATATATTTTCGTAATTTTAAAATATATGAAAATGCCAAAAAGTTTTAAGTTTTTATTGTGTTCGTACATATTTTATTAAACCTTGTTTTATTCAAAATCATGAGTTTTGTTGTCAAGGTCATTCATGCAAAGTTCGTTGGAAATCTGGGACTTAAACAAATCATTTATAAGTTGAGGGACTGAAATTAGGAGGGCCTGTGAACGAATTCTTCTTTGACCCTTGAGAGGGTCTGTGAACAAATCTTATTCGTTCTAGATTTTGTGCAGTTATACATGGACATGTAGATCAAGATCAAGTCTGCTTGGAGTTGCAGATGCTGAAGCGCTTAAAAGAAAATGAGAACGTGAAAGTTGAACTGCATACAACAACAACAATCATAACCGGTAAATCCCAAATGTAGCAAAACTATTAGTAGGGTCTGGAGAGTGTGGGATGTAGGCGAGCCTTACCTCTATCTATCCTTGGGTAATAGAGAGGCTTCTTCCAAGGGACCCTGCTTCAAAAACAAGCAACATAATAGTAGAATAGTAAATAAAGTATAAACTAGACTATTGGAAAAGCGTAATATTTAGTACTAACAAGGAAAAAACTGAATTTGATAAAGTGTAATGTTTCACACACTATATTTTAATCACCATTAAAGGAAAAGCCAATGGTGACACAAATATTTCAAATTTGATAAAATTTAGAAGCATTGATAGGCCTGGAGGTAGCATGTCGAAAGTGTTTGTCGTCTTTTCTTAAATTTTAATAGTTGTAGGAAAAATAGTCAATTAGCCAAATCCCGAATCTTTTCATTATTTCCAAAAATGTCATTGAAAAAAATTCAAAATCTAAATCACGTTTAAAATTCTAACTTTCATTCGTTTGACATTTTCAAGTCAAAACTTTGAACACGTAACAAATTTGATGATAAATCTACTTGAATTCTCAAACTTTTAAAAATACTCATATTACCCCTTTTTGACCCGTAACAAATTTTGAGCCAAATGTAGTTAACTTGTACCACACAATTTATTTACCAACTTTGACCTGTAACAATCAAATTTAAGTTCCACAAAAAACGTGAAACAATCATTGATAAAAAAAACTGAGAAACTGACTATGATAAACTTTATTATATACGAAAGTGAATGGTATATATTATTACATTTTAATATATATATATATATATATAGTTTAGTAAATTATCTGAAAAATAAATAGATAGATTTAAAGCATATATTTTAATTTATAAGAACATTTATTTTTATAAAAATGTATAGTATATATAATAAAATAGAGTTTAAAGGAAAGTGAATAATTTAATCATGTTATACATATAAAATAAATAGAGTGTAAAAGGAAAGTGAATAATTATTGATCTATAACATAGTAATTAGTTTGGAGGGAAAAAAACTATGAGGTTTAACCATAAACTGACACGTGTTCATAGTTATTTTACTTTATTATAATACTAGTTTTAGAGCCCGTGTTACACACGGGATAATTCAAATTATAAAATTATAAGTAAAACAAATAATTACATAGCGTATCTGAAAAAAAATGTATTACATCTATGCTTGTATCTATACAATGTATACATAAATTGATTTTATTAATATCACAAAATTATTTTTTTAAATGAACTTAATAAAAAATGCTCGTGCAAAAACGTACCCGAGAATATTTCTTTCTATTGAAAAATTTATTCTCGGTGCCATATATGTATAATTGAAAGACTTTTGGTTATGAACCAATTTCGGAAATCAAGCTTCTCATACGATTGTAGTTCTAACCATTCAGTCTAAATACAAAATGAGCGTTACTTTTATTGATATGTTTATCAATTTACCACTAATTAAAGAAAAGTAGAACATTAAATTGTAACAATGGATGTTCTTCAAGAGCTATGTTTTTCTGAGCTACACCATGAAAAAGATTTTGATACGTTTCAGATGGCTTCTCGACTTTGTCATAATAACAACATAAAAAATAACATGTTAACCCATCCAATTTTGTGAATAATTTGTTTCATTTGAATATAGTTTTCCATGACATGCTTCCCATACAGCGTTCTAATCACCATTGAAGGAAAAATTAATGTTAACATAAATATTTCAAAATTGATAAAAGTTAAAAGCATTAATAGGCATGGTGGTGATATGTCGAAAGTGTTCGCAGTCTTTTCTTACATTTTAATAGTTGAGGGGAAAATAGTCAGTTTGCCAAATCCCGAACCTTTTGACTATTTTAAAAAATGCCCTTAAAAATAAATTTTAAACCCGAATCATGTTTAAAATTCTAACTTTCATACTTTTGACATTTCAAAGTCAACACTTTGAACCCATAACAAATTTGACGATAAATCTATTTTGCATTCTCAAATTTTAAAAATACTAAAAATTTTCATTTTTGACCCATAACAAATTTTGACCTAAATGTAGTTAATTTGTATCAAATAATCTATTTACCAACTTTTGACCCATAATATCATATTTAAGTTCCATAAAAAACCCAAAACAATTTTCATTTGAGAAACATAATTTGTTGTTGATATTTATATTTATAAAAATATTTAGATATTATATAAATATAGTGTAAAAGGAAAGTGAATAATTATTGATTTATTACATACATTAGGGTAAATTAGTTTTGAAGAGAAAAAATTGTGAGAATTAACCAAAACATGACAAGTGTCTACATTTATTTTACTTTATTAGAATAGGTAGATGTAGATAAAAGCAATGTTCATGCAATTATCATAGTTTTATGCTTAAAATAGATAAAACATTTATGTCTTGTCCAAAACTAAAATTCAATCCTAATATCAAGGCACGTTTAATCCATCTTTCCTAGGTGAGACAACTTATCTAAAAACTGAATTATTTTTCTTTTTGAAACACAAATGATTTAAAAATACAATTATTTCTGGAACACCGGTTCGGGGTGAAGTTTAGTTTCAAAGATGAAAGATGGGAACATGTAGCTAAGGAGCTAAGGCCTGCATCGGTTATGAAAGTGCAATGACTTGACGAGAGGTCGGTTAAAAACGGGCAGATGTTTGGGAGTATGGAAAGACACGAGTCCTCTAGTTGTTCTCCTGATCTGTGTCCACCCGGAATACGTAATTTCAATTTCTTTTAAGTTTGGGAACCTGTGACATAAATAAGTCGAAGCCTCGTTTACAGGGTTTAAGCCATGGCCAACGCTAAGATGTTTTGTTTTGTTTTAATAAATTGATATGCAAAATTAATATCCCGTCTCAGAAAAACCCACTCAGATATTGGGGTAGTTTCAAACGATATTAAAAAAAAACTCAATAATTTGTTCTCCCTTTGTTCTATGAGATCGAGATAAATGGAATGGGACGATTAATTAATACATGAGGTATTTAATATATTAAATGTAATTAATAGCAATAAATGGTCTCATATAACAAAATTATAAGAGAGATTTAATACATGAGATATTCATGTGAAGTTACCGATATAAATCTCTCCACAACCACAACTACCATGCGTTTAAGGTGTCATAATCTTCTTTTTACGCTGGTTGTCTTGTTTTTGTTTTCCGTTTTCAATAATATATCCCTTGCATCGGGTGACAAAACACTTGACGCTGGTATTGGGGTAGTTTCAAACGATATTAAAAAAAAACTCAATAATTTGTTCTCCCTTTGTTCTATGAGATCGAGATAAATGGAATGGGACGATTAATTAATACATGAGGTAGTTAATATATTAAATGTAATTAATAGCAATAAATGGTCTCATATAACAAAATTATAAGAGAGATTTAATACATGAGATATTCATGTGAAGTTACCGATATAAATCTCTCCACAACCACAACTACCATGCGTTTAAGGTGTCATAATCTTCTTTTTACGCTGGTTGTCTTGTTTTTGTTTTCCGTTTTCAATAATATATCCCTTGCATCGGGTGACAAAACACTTGACGCTGGTTGGAGCCCCATCTCACCTAGCGATCCGGAAATGGTGAGAGTTGCACAGTTTGCAGTTACAGAATACAACTCATGGAAGTCTTATAATCTTGTCTTTGACAATTTGATAGGTGGTGAGACTAAATTTTATCAATGTCGGATTTACAACCTCACCCTCTCAGTGAAAGATGCAGATCATGGCAACACTGTGGAGAAATATATAGCCCGTGTTGATGATAGGCCGTATCAGAATTCTCTAGTACTTGTAGATTTTAGGGGGCCTATTTAGTGTTGGAAATATAATAATTATTGTAATATAATTATTATTACTAATTGTAACTCTACTTCAATGAGAAATCGATAAGTTGCAAGCGTTAATTGAGAAGTGTTGCATTAAAATCAAAACTTAACTCTTATTGTTAACGGTGTATTAACTCAAAACCTTTGATTGAGACATGGCTCATGTTTGGACATAGAAAAATAGTTCATGGATCAAGTTTGGTTGAGACATATACTATCGTAGGTTCTTGGATCAAGTTTGGACATTGAAAAGTAGTTCATGAAATCTCACACACAACCAGAAGTGTATTTCCAGACTCTTCAATCTTACGCACTCTTGTTTCAGGTATAGTTTAGGTGCTAGACTAATCCCGGCAATGCAGTCTGCTTAGGTTGTTGTACCAAGGGAAATAGACGGGTTGACCTGGGTGGCCTGAAAATCTGTTTTAAGGGAAGTGTGTTTTACACATGACTCGGTCATCCTATTTCTTGCTTTGTTATTTCTTTCTATTCTGCTTGTAATTTAGTTTCTATATTGTGGTTTTCTTTCCTTGTTTATGTGTTGTAATCTGCATTATTACTAATAAAATTTTCAGTTTTATTTCATTTTATGAACAGTACTCCTACAAGCATAAAACAGATTTTAAAATCAACCGTTCATTGTAAAAAAAATACAACAACAATAATTTAGAGTCAGACCGTTTCAAACTTTAAGGTAGCGTTTGGTATGCAGGAATGAAAGGTGGAATGGAATGGAACTTTACGAAGTAATGAAGAAAAGTGAGTTTGGTTGGCAAAAGGAATGAAATCACCTATTACCTTGTCCATTCCATTCCCTCTAAAACACCCCAAATTCATTCCATCCACCCCCACCCACCTGTTTTTTTTTTTTCATTACATCCCCTCTTTCACCTTACTCATCTCCACCACCCTCCCACTATTACAATTCAATCACCAACTTTCACGTTCTCATTTTCTTTTAAGCGCTTCAGCATCTGCAACTCCAAGCAGACTTGATCTTGATCTACATGTCCATGTATAACTGCACAAAATCTAGAATGAATAAGATTTGTTCACAGACCCTCTCAAGGGTCAAAGAAGAATTCGTTCACAGGCCCTCCTAATTTCAGTCCCTCAACTTGTAAATGATTTGTTTAAGTCCCAGATTTCCAACGAACTTTGCATGAATGACCTTGACAACAAAACTCATGATTTTGAATAAAACAAGGTTTAATAAAATATGTACGAACACAATAAAAACTTAAAACTTTTTGGCATTTTCATATATTTTAAAATTACGAAAATATATACATAATATTTTGAACTTGAAACATTAAAAAAATATAGGAGCAAAGACGGAATTAATATTATATATAAAAATATTTACTTAACAGTTCACTAAATTAATTTTATAAGAAAGATCACGACATGGAATCACATTATCTGTTAACGTTCTAGTTCACACTTTTATTTGGACATTATTATGCCAAGAACCCAAAGTCAATTGTAGATATAATTTGTCTACCTTAAGCTTAACAAGTATTTGGATGTCAAGGTGATATGTTAAGATATGTATTAGGCACAATGCTTGTGTGGTCCCTATTTAATCTGACATATTACAGACTCCATCATACCTCGAGCTTAATTGCTTTTACATGTCACCTCAACTTGTCTTAAAACCTTTCTTATCTGATCAGAGTAGGCTTATTAAAATAAATCGGAAGTTCAGGGCCTTAACAATCAGGTCAGATAATACCATATTATCGCGCAGAGAAAGTCTAAGCTTGAACAAAAGAAAGAAAATAAAACAAAGAAGAAGATTCAGGGCCTTAACAATCAGGTCGGATAATACCATATTATCCCGCAAGAGAAAGTCCAAGGCTTGAATCGAAATAAAGGAAGAAATAAATCGGAAGTTAAAAATCCTAAGACAGACATCTTTTCATTTTTCTTTTTCTTTTCTGACTCTTTTCTTGTCTTTTCTGATAATTTTTTTTTATTTTCTTCTCTGACTCTTTTCTTGATACAATAACATAAAATTGACACACGACAATATAAGACAACTGTGATCAGGTAAAGAGAGGCTTGGGTATAACATGTTATTTACGTTTCTGCCTTCATCGGTATGACTTTAGTTGGAGTCGGCAACCGCTTCATAACGTGTAACCACTAGCATAGGTAGATATTTAAGTTTATATCACTATGACACTTACTCATTTGTCAAGGCTATCTACACATCAAACAATGATCTTGTTGGCTTTTGATCTACTCTTTTCATGTGCTAGAATCATTAGAGATAATTTCTTATCATTTTCCAAGGGTCAGATCAATTTCTCAAAATTTTAAAAGTTTAACTTTTCCAACTCCTTCTAAACAAGAGCTCCCTCTAAGCGGGATAGTACTTTTAGAAACGTTTTTCTGATTTTCTTAAAAGAACATAAAATATTTTTGGCAAGTCAAATGACTCATTTTAGTTTTTCTTAAACTTACAAAGTGAAAATCTTTTTGGTGAGTTATATGTAACTCATTTCTCCCTCTAAAATTGTGACATATTTGAGAAATATTTATAATTTTAAAACAAAAAGATAGATAGGTTGCTTTAATCAAAATTGATCATGTTGAGTGATTCGACCAGAAATTCAAATCGGGCATGATCGATGGTTTTAGTGAAAAGGTCAGCAAAGTTGTTGTCAGATGGACTATCTTAAGCATGCATTATCACATTGTATAACAAAGTTGAAGAGATTCACACTGAGATCCAAGAGCTGATGTTGGATCCATCACTTGAGAGAAGTAGTTGGACGAGGTTAATTTGAGAAATGCTCAATACGTTGTTGTTGAACCATTTAAACAAGGATTCCCTTCTTTGAAGTTTGTCCTCCCATGTCTTTTATGAAAGACTTGAATCCGCCATCGAATGGTTTAGCATAAAATAGCAAGGGTTCGTCTCCCATCATATGCCGGGTGCAATCACTATCTAAGTACCTAATACTATTGATAGTCCTCCTTGATTGACCCTGCATGCACTAAGCGTTTAAATAGACATGGGTTCCCGGGATACTTTTGTCCCGGGAAGGTCAACCGTAAACCGACCGAACTTGATTTTATTTCTTGAAAACACTTTATTTCTTGTTGGAGCCTCACTTGATGAAGAACGGTCTTTAGGAATCCAAGTAAAAACTTGTTCCTTGGTTTTGGAAATTTTGGACTTTGTTTTTCTTTATTTTGAAACTGTTTTTGGTAAATCCTTAGACTTTACAGTCTTAAGATCCTTTTTGATTTTATCCTTTTTATTTTTCCAAAAAAGTTTCTTTTTATGTTTTACTTTATTTACTTTGGATCTCACATCCATTTCACTGGGTTCACTATTGGCTTGATCAGTCCTTGAATCAGGGCTACTGAAAGCTCCTTTTGGGGACTGACTAAGCCGCCTTTGAATATCAATTTGTTGTTTGAACCAGTGCTTGCAATATCTTGCAAGGTGAGAAGAGTGACCATACACAAAACAACATTTTCTCCTAGGAGTGCCATAGAACTCATCTGAATTATAATGTGGTTGGTGCGGTGGGAAAGGTGATCATTGGAAAGGAACATGATTATAAAACATAGTTGTGTAATATGGATCAACAAAATTTTGTTGATAATGACCATAGTAGTTGTTATCATATAAGTTGTATGGCTGAGGATTTCTTGATTGATTGGTTGTTTGAGAAAATGACCGTTTATTTGGTGGAATATATTTACACGAAGTACTTGTCTTTTCATTTTCAAAAACTTTGCTTTTACTTGAATTATCCTCAGTCTCACAACTTGATGATGAACAACTTGATATGTTCACCTCAATAGGCCTACTTTTGTTGACACATTTTTCAACAAAAGTTTCATCACAAATGGTTTCATAATCACAACTCGTGTCCGTTTCCACCGACCCACTTTCTTCAACACAACCTGCAGAACAAGATGATTCACCACTAGAATCAATAGTTACAGGCATTGGAGCAGTTTCTTTAGAAGCCGGAGGAACAAACGTTACTGGTTTTGGTACATGACCAATTCCATATACCATCTCTACCTCTGGAGGAGTGTTATAACTAAAGTGAGGTAGGCTAGTGTAGTTATCATTCAACGGTGGAGGCACAACTAAATAATCATAGCCTAGACCGACTTTTTTTTATCACTCCTCTGTGCTCCAAGAATCTCATCTAATTGACCAGATGCTATTTCAAATATCTCGGTAGCTTTTTCATGTTTTTCAACATTTTATTTATTTAAAGTCATTTATTTTCTTAAATCTTCATTTTCATTTTGTAATTTTGAAACTATATCTTTATAATATTTAACCTCATGTTGAATTACAAAAAATTGTCGTCGGAGACTTGCAAGATCATCATGATGAGTTTTAATCTTAGTGGTGTAAATCTCATCAGTTTTGACATATTGATCGTTCAGACTCTTTAACTTTGAAATTTCTTTCAAAGCATCATCATAATCATGTCTATAAAAAGCAACTTTGTAAATGCAAGCCTGTGTCCATAAGTTGTGGTTTACCTCATCGCAAGGTGATGTGTCGGGAATGATTGGACATGCATGAATGCTTTCACCTGCAGCACTTGTCCCAACTTTATTACTTGACCCAACTTTATCTTCCATTATTCCAAAAGACTTGATGGTAGAAGTCAACTCTGAGAGTGTCATGGTATACAGGTTTGTGATTCTTTTAATGGTAACCACATTGATATTCCATGTATAAGGCAGTGAATTTAACAGCTTCATGTTGATCTCAGACAAACCATTTATGATACCGACACTTCTCATTTTGGTGACGAGCGACTCAAATCTGTTGATGAGAGAGACAACCGATTCTCCTTTAATATGTGTAAACATATCGAATTCTCCTTTTAACATTGTCTTTCGGCTTTCTTCCATATCCAGATTTCCTTCAAGCTTAGGATCGTAAGACATTTTTTTTAACTTGATAGGATTTTTTTTTTGTAAAGAAAGAGAAAATAAAATTAAGATTTCTTTTTTTTTTCTACAGTACCGAGTTGCTACAGTGCATGCGAATTCTTTTTGCTATAGTAATTCGCATGAGTTGCTATAGTACCCGAGTTGCTACAGTACATGCGAATTGTTTTTGCTACAGTAATTCGCATGAGTTGCTACAGTACCGAGTTGCTACAGTCCCCCCCCCCCCCCCCCCCCGATACGAATTGCTACAGTACCTCGTCTATGCGATTGCTACAGTACCTCGTCGATGCGACTGCTACAGTACCCGGAAGCGATTGCTACAGTGATTGTTTTATTTTATTATTTATTTATTTTTTTGAGAATGTAGCACCTAAACTTCCAAAAAGTCAAAAAAACTTTAGTCTAAAAACCTATAAATCTGCCTAGATCTGAGTTTTTAAGTCGAATATGAGCTTAGACACAAAAAACTTAAAACACTAAAAACTTAGATTTGATGATTCTCATGTATTAATTTCTAAGGTGTAAAGAACTCCAAAAGAGATGAGTAACACGAAATCAACCTCAAATCCAACAAAAAACTAAGATCAAAATCCGAAAAGTTTGACCCGAAAACCACAAAAAGTTGAGCCGAAAGCTGTGATACCACTTGTAGGTCCTCTAGATGGATCTCACAACTTGACTCAGATCAATCCATGTTGTTGGTTAGCGGATATCACCAATGACACTCGGATCTCGGATCTTTGTTTTGTTTATGTAAAAGAGAGAAAAAGATATAGTGGAGAGAGAAAACTTTATCTCACAAAAGGTTTGTCTTGAATTGTGAAAGGGTTGGAGATAAAGTTGTATTTGGAGAAATTGGTTAATGACCCTTTTATAGGGTCCCCATTTCTCCAATACTTACAAATAAACATACAAAATAAACGTACAAAGTACGTACTACACCGACTAAAAGCAAACTAGAACGACATACACAATTCTAAAAACAATATATAATATTGGCCCTACATGACCTCTTCCGCAACGCCAATTCTTAGGATGATTACTAGCCATCAAGAGCTTTCTTTCGTTATCGTCTTCTGTTTCGTCTTTACTTTTAAGACGTTCTTCAAAAGCTATTATTCTTCCTACCGCTTCTTTAAATGGAATTTTATCAATTTCCAAATATTGCTTGATAGATGCCACGATTGGTAGAAACTTCTTTAGAACTGAATTGGGCAATTTCCTTACAAGTATCTAATCCTTGAAGTTAGAACCAAAACTTTTAAATTTGGCTTTTATGCTTCCCAATTTCCCAGAGAAATTACTCACGGTTTCATTTTCTTTCATCTTTAACTTCTCTAACACGCTCCTTAATGTTTGTAGACGTGCCTTCTGAACTAGATCCGCTCCTAGGTGTCGAACTTTTATCGCGTCCCACACTTCTATTGCTGTCGGGTGTTGTGCCACTTGCATCAAAATATCTTCCGGCATGTTTGTAGGATCATTGCCTTGGTCGTATATGCCTTCTTCTCATCAACTTCTTCTTGTGAGCTTACCGCTTCCCAAAGACCATAATCATTTAAGATTTTCTCCATCAGTAATGCCAATGTTGTATAGTTTGACTCAGTCAATTTTTCACATTGAAGAGATATATTCCCTTGCTGACGTAATTTTCCAGATCCACTTGACGAATCTTCTTTGCCAGACATATTTTCTTACTTCTTATTTGATTAACCACACATGTTTTTCTTCTTACCACACATGATTTATTTTCCACATAGGTCTTAATCGTGACACAGGCACACAAGACTTAGATGCCACACAGGTCTTAGTTGCCACACAGGACTTAGTGCCACATAGGTCTTAGTTGCCACACAGGTCTTACTCTTGCTCTACGAATCACGAAGGTTCGGAGCCTCTTCTCAATGAATCACATTCGTTCATTTATGTTCGCGAACATTCGTTTATGTTCGTTTATTTATGTTTGTTTACATATTAATAGAAAATAATTATACATTATCTTGAAGAGTCATCTACTTAATGACTGAATATTTGTTCATCTGTGTTCATTTAAGTGTATTTATGTTCGTTTATGTTTGCTTTGTGTTCATCTACATTTGTTCATATATGTCTATTTTGTTCAGTTATGTTCGTGAACTGTTCATTTAGAATTTAAACAAACGAACACAAGTATGTTCAGTTTTTAAATAAACGAACACGAATACAACACAAAATATGTGTTCGATTAAGTGTTCGTGTTCGTTTAAAGTTAAACAAACAAACATACATGTCCCTGTTCATAGTCGTTCGTGTTCGTTTACAGGCCAAGTCCACCTCTTTCCCCCTCTTTTCTCTATCAATTCTCTCCCAAAGTAGTCCCTTATGTGTTTCTCGAATTGTTGTGCCCGTAACAGTCACTTACGTCTTAATTCACAAAATCTGGTTGTCGACTCTACAACCTGGTTCTTCTATGGTCACTACAATACCTGTGAGTTAGTTAGGGATTTCTACCCTTTTCAGCTAGAGCATAAGTTCAACCGTTTGGTTATTACCATTTCTATGTATTAGTTTTACAGTCAAGCTCTAGCATATTTAAGGTAGTACACGAGCTCAAGCTGAGCTTAGGCTCGTCTAGCTTTTTTTTCCTCAAAATATATAATGTAATTAAAAACTTGTACAATTTAATCAATGAATAATAAATGAGCCAAGCCCGAGATTCAAAAAACAACTCACGAGTCATAATTTTTAATAATTTAGTTGGTCTTTTTGGGCTATCATTTTGTGTGATTTAAAAAAAAACTACTTGCTGATTATGATTTTTAATAATTTATCTTTGAAACCGTAACGTATTTGTGTCTGAATTTCTAACATATTAGCTGAACTTGAATAAATTACTAAAAGTAAGGAGTTCCATGTGTAATTAACAGCCTTTTTTGATTGTTTTATGAGATTTTCTTATTTCAGACTAGCAATTAATTATATTTATGTCTAACGGTCATATTTCAAACACTTTTTCTTTAAAAAAGTAACGTATACAAATATGAATTTCAAACATATAGCTGTTGGTTAACGTTAAAAATCGTGACTTGTTAAATAGTACTTGGTACTCCCGGTTTCATAGAACACGAACCGGTTTGAGTCAATTTATACTCATAGAAGATGATGGCATGAATTTGTTTCGTTTCGCTTTGATTTGATCCTTGTTGTAAGGTAATTGCGCTTTTGCTGTTTATTCGTTCGTACTTATCTGTTTTAGGATTGCTAAATCCATTGGTTTCTCAGTTAAAAAATATGAGGTGCAATATGCTGCAAGTTTTATGCCTATGCTGCAACCAGATTTTTCATATAATCAGCAGCTACCAGTTAGACCCGTCAGCTACCGGATTTTTTATATTATCGGAAGCTACCGGTTTAAAAGGGCGGCTACCACTTTTTTTTTTCTTTTTTAAATTATTGGCGGGCACCAGATTTTTTTCTTTTTAATTTTTTTTTGAAATCCGGATGGCTACCGGATAAAAGTTTAGCTACCAGATTTCTTTTGAAATTATCGGTGTCTACCATATTAAACAGTTATAACCTTAAAAAAATTCTGTATATTAAAATCGTGTACGCTTTCTTAGTTGCTTCTTTCTTCCCATTTCAGGTCTTAATGTCTGAATCAAAGGAAAACAAGGTCCTTATGATAAAACATTTGGGAGATTTTCACCAGAATTGATAAAACAAATGATCGAGATTCCTTATCTTTGGCTTGCAGACGGTTCAATAATCTTGATAACGACCAAAGAAAACACCTTCGTGTCGGCTATGGCTTAAACCCTGCAAATGAAGCATTCACTTCTTTATGTCACAGGTTCCCAAACTTAAATGAAATTGAAGTTACTGTAGGGCCAATATTTTATATTGTTTTTAGGATTGTATATGTCGTTTTAGTTTGCTTTTAGTCGGTGTAGTACGTACTCGGTAGGTTTAGTTTGTACGTTTATTTTGTAAGTTTTGGATAAATGGGGACCCTATAAAAGGGCCACTTAACCCATTTATCCAACTAACTCCAACCCCTTTTCACAACTCTTGGAAATAAAGAAGTTTCTTTCTCTCATCCACTTCTCTCCTTTTCTCTCTTTCAAGCAAATAAACCAAACAAACTAAGATCCGAGATCCGAGTGTCGTTGGTGATTTCCGCTAACCAACAACACGGATTGATCGAGTCAAGTCTTGAGATCCATTTAGAGGACCTACAAGTGGTATCAGAGCTTTCGGCTCGACTTTTGTGGTTTTCGGGTCAAACTTTTTGTTGTTTTGATCTTAGCTTTTGTTGGATTTGAGGTTGATTTCGTGTTACTCATCTCTTTTGGAGTCCCTTACACCTTGGAAATACACGAGAATCACTAAATCCAAGTTTTTAGTATTTTAAGTTTTTGTGTCTGAGCTCAGATTCAGCTTAAAACTCAAATCTAGGCCGATTTATTGATTTTTATACTAAAGTCTTTTTGACTTTTTGGAAGTTTGGGTGCTATATTCTTAAAAAAATAAATAAATTAAATTTCGCATCGGGTACTGTAGCAGTCGCTTCCGAGGTACTGTAGCAATCGCCGGGAAACTGTAGCAATCGCATCGCCGAGGGACTGTAGCAATCGCTTCGCACGGGGGGGGGGGGGGGGGGGTACTGTAGCAAATCGTTTCGCTTCGCATGGGGGTACTGTAGCAACCGCTTCGCATGGGGGTACTGTAGCAACCGCTTCGCTTCGCACGGGGGGTACTGTAGCAATCGCTTTGCATCGGGGGGGGGGGGGGACTGTAGCAACTCGGTACTGTAGCAACTCCGCGAAACACTGTAGCGACTCATGCGAAACACTGTAGCGACTCGGTACTGTAGCAATTCATGCGAAACACTGTAGCAACTCATGAGAAACACTGTAGCGACTCGGTACTGTAGCAAAAAAAACTTAAAATTTTTTTCTCTTTCCAAAAAAAAAAAAAAATCTAATCGAGTTAAAAAAAATGTCTTACGAACCTAAGCTTGGAGGAAATCTGGATATGGGAGAAAGCCCAAAGGAAATATTGAAAAGAGAATTCGACATGTTTACACATATTAAAGGAGAATCGATTTCCTCTCTCATCAACAGATTTGAGTCACTCGTCACCAAAATAAGAAGTGTTGGTATCATTAATGGTTTGTTTCAGATCAACATGAAGCTGTTGAGTTCACTGCCTTATACATGGAGCATCAATGTGGTTACCATCAAAAGAACCACAAATCTGTATACCATGACACTCTCGGAGTTGGCTTCTACCATCAAGTCTTTTAAAATAATGGAAGATAAGCTCCAAATGAACAATCAGTTCAAAGAAAATAAAGTTGGGACAAGTAATAAAGTTGGGACAAGTGCTGCCGGTAAAAGTAGTCATGCATGTCCTATCATTCCCGACACATCACCAGCTGATGAGGTAAATCACAATCTTTGTTCTTAAGCATGCATCAACAAAGTCACATACTATAGGTATCATCAAGACGAAGTTTTGAAAGAAAATGCAAAACTTCGTCAGTTAAATGCTGAATATGTAAAAGCTGACAAGATCTACGTTGAAAAGATTAAAACTCATCACGATGATGTAGCTAATCTTAGACTTGAAATTTTTGAGAAAAGCATAATGTCATTTATTATAAAGACATAATTAATGATTTAAAAGAAGAAATTAAGAAATTAAAACTCGAAGTTTCTGATAAGAAAGAAAAGGAAAAACAAGTCGAAAGATTTGAGGCATCATCTGAGAAGTTTAGATGATCTTATTGGAGCCCAGAGAAGTACTAATGTTAAAGAGGGGTTGGGGTACGATTACACTGCCGTACCACCACCATTCAATGATAACTACACCAGTTTGCCCCACTTTAGCTATAATACTTTTCCAGAGGAAGAAATGGAATACGGGGTTGGTAGAATACCAACGCCTGTGAAATTTGTTCCTGCTGCCTCTCAAACTGCTGCTCCAGTCCCATCATCTGATAAATCTGACATCAATGTGTCTTGTGTAGCAGCTGGTGATGTAAATGGTGGTGAATGTGGGACGGTTAACCTAGGTTGTAAGCTAATGATGTACGTAATGAAAGTGAATGTTCTGACTTAGATTATGAAACCGTTTATGATGAAACTTTTGTTGAAAAATGTGTCAACAAAAGTAGGCCTGTTGAGGTGAACATATCAAGTTGTTCATCATCAAGTTGTGAGACTGAGGATAATTCATGTAAAAGCAAAGTTTTTGAAAATGAAAAGACAAGTACGTCGTATAAATATGTTCCACCAAATAAACGATCATTTTCTCAAACAACCAATCAATCAAGGAACACTCAGTCATACAACTTCTATGATAACAATTACTATGGTCATTATCAACAAAATTTTGTTGATCCATATTATACAAATGTGTTTTATAATCATGTTCCTTTCCATGGATCACCTTTCCCACCACACCAACCACATTACAGTTTAGATGAGTTCTTTGGCACTCCCAGGAGAAAGTGTTGTTTTGTGTGTGGTCACTCTTCTCACCTTGCAAGACATTGCAAGCACTGGTTCAAGCAACAGCTTGATATTCAAAGGCGGCTTAGTCAGTCCCCAAAAAGAGCTTTTAGTAGCCCTGATTCATGGACTGATCAAGCTGATAGTGAATCTAGTGAAATGGATGTGAGATCCAAAGTAAATAAATTAAAACACAAAAAGAAACCTTTTTGGAAAACCAAGAAGGTTAAAATCAAAAAGGATCCAAAGACTGTAAAGTCTGAGGATTTACCAAAAACAGTTTCAAAAGCAAGAAAAGAGAAGTCTAAAATTGCCAAAACCAAGGAACAAGTTTTTGCTTGGATTCCTAAGGATCGCTCTTCATCAAGTGAGGCTCCAACAAGAAATAAATGGTTTTCAGGAAATAAAATCAAGTTTGGTCGATTTACGGTTGACCTTCCCGGGACAAAAGTATCCCGGGAACCCATGTCTATTTGAAAGCTTAGTGCATGCAGGGTCAATCAAGGAGGACTATCAATAGTATTAGGTACTTAGATAGTGATTGCACCCGGCATATGATGGGAGACGAACTCTTGCTATTTGATGTTAAACCATTTGATGGCGGATTCGAGTCTTTCATAAGCGACATGGGAAGACAAACTTCATGGAAGGGAAGCCTTGTTTAAATGGTTCAACAACAACTTTTCGAGCGTTTCTCAAACCAACCTCGTCCAACTGCTTCTCTCAAGTGATGGGATCCAACATCAGCTGTTGGATCTCGGTTTGAATCTCTTCAACTTTGTCATACAATGTGATAATGCATGCTTAAGATAGTCCAGCTGACAACAACTTTGCTGACCTTTTCACTAAAACCATCGATCATGCTCGATTTGAATTTCGGGTCGAATAGATCGGCATGATCAATTTTGATTAAAACAAACTATCTATCTTTTTGTATATAAAATTGTAAATATTTTTCAAATATGTCACAATTTTAGAGGGAGAAAATGAGTTAAGTTTAACTCACCAAAAAGATTTTCAATTCATCTTAAGAAAAGCAAAAACAAATAATTCGATTTTCCAAAAAGATTTTATCTTACTTTTAAGAAAATCTAAGAGGAATTGTCCCGTTTAGAGGGAGCTTCTGCTTAGAGGGAGTCGGATATTTACCAAAAAGATTTTATCTTACTTTTAAGAAAATCTAAAAGGAATTGTCCCGTTTAGAGGGAGCTCCTGCTTAGAGGGAGTCGGATATTTAAAATTTTTAAAATTTTGAGAAATTGATCCGACCATTGGAATATGATAAGAAATTATCTCTAATGATTCTAGCACATGAAAAGAGTAGATAAAAAGCCAACAAGATCATTGCGTGATGTGTAGATAGGCTTGACAAATGAGTAAGTGTCATATTGATATAAACTTAAATATCTGCCTATGCTAGTGGTTACACGTTATGAAGCGGTTGCCGACTCCAACTAAAGTCATATTAATGAAGGCTGAAATGCAATTAAACATGTCATACCCAAGCCTCTCTTTACCTTATCACAGTTGTCTTATGAAAAATCAGTGTCATTTTTAATTTTTATTGAGTCTAATTTTTATTGAGTCAAGAAAAGAGTTAAGTAAAGCGTCAAGAAAAGCAAAAAAAAATAAAAACAAAAGAGTCAGAAAAGAAAAAGAAAAATCAAGAAACAGCGTCAGAAAAAGACTCACTTCTAGGAATTTTAACTTCTGCTTTATTTCTTCATTTATTTTGATTCAAGTCTTGGACTTTCTACTACGCGATAATATGGTATTATCTGACCTGATTGTTAAGGCCCTGAATCTTCTGCTTTGTTTTATTTTCTTTCTTTTGTTCAAGCCTTGGACTTTCTCTGCGCGATAATATGGTATTATCCGACCTGATTGTTATGGCCTGAATTTCTGCTTTATTTTAATCTTTCTAGATCGAGTTAAGCGTACAAAGTTTCAAGTGCACAAAGTCAAAGTGTCAAGTGTGTTAATAAGATTACTGTGATCAACTAAGAAAGGTTTAAGTCAAGTTGAGGTGACATGTGAAAGCAAATTAAGCCCGAGGTATGATGGAGTCTGTAATTTGTCGGATTAAATGGGGACCACACAAGCATTGTGCCTAATTGTACCTTAACGTATCATGTTGACATCAAAATACTTGTTAAGTTTAAAGTGGACAAATTATATCTACAATCGACTTTGGGTTCTTGGCATAATAATGTCCAAATAGAAGTGTGATCTAGAACGTTAACAGATAATGTGATTCCATGTTGTGATCTTTCTCAGAAAAATAATTTAGTAAACGTTTTCTGTAAATATTATTGATATATAATATTAATTTCATATTTACTCCTATCTTTTATTGTTTATTTGGATTTTGTTTTATTTTAGTTTTAACTTCAGAATGTTATGTATATATTTTCGATATATTTACAATATATGAAAATGCCAAAAAGATTTTAAGTTTTTATTATGTTCGTACATATTTTGTTAAACTTTGTTTCATTCAAAATCATGTGTTTTGTTGTCAAGGTCGTTCATGCAAAGTTCGTTAGAAATCTGGGACTTAAACAAATCATTTACAAGTTGAGGGATTGAAATTGGGAGGGCCTATGAACGATTTCTTCTTGACCCTCGAGAGGGTCTGTGCGCGAATCTTATCGTTCTAAGGTTTGTGCAGCTATACATGGACAGGTAGATCAAGATCAAGTCTACTTGGAGTTGCAGATGCTGAAGCGCTTAAAAGAAAATGAGAACGTGAAAGTTGGTGATTGAATCTAAAAGGAGCTGACTGTATCTAAAGACAAGGAAAGAAACCAGTCGTCACAAGAAAGTCAACAAAAGAAAATTAGATGTCGAGCCTCCCGCGTCTGAGGTTTCTAAAATTTGTTATTGCTGATCCTTCCTAGAAAATAAGATTGAAGTTCAAATCTACAAGACTAGAAAATAAAGAACTGTTCAAGATCCAATCTGGATCAAGACAAGTACTAAGTTTCAAGAAATAAAGACGAAGCAAAGAACTTGACGAAGGTTCCTCGACATACTCAATCCTAGAGGGAGATTGTAGGGCCAATATTATATATTGTTTTTAGGATTGTGTATGTCGTTCTAGTTTGCTTTTAGTCGGTGTAGTACATACTCGGTACGTTTATTTTGTATGTTTATTTGTAAGTATTGGAGAAATGGGGACCCTATAAAAGGGTCACTTACCCATTTCTCCAAATACAACTTTATCTCTAACCCTTTCACAATTCAAGACAAACCTTTTGGGAAATAAAGTTTTCTCTCTCCACTTTATCTTTTTCTCTCTTTTACATAAACAAAACTAAGATCCGAGTGTCTTTGGTGATTTTCGCTAACCAACAACACGGATTGATCCGAGTCAAGTTGTGAGATCCATCTAGAGGACCTACAGGTCATGGTAATAAAAGCCAAGACAAAGATCAAGGAAGAGAACCTTTTAAAAGAAGAAAGAAAACATGGAAATATGAGTCGCGGAAACAAAGACAAAAGTGATCTCAAATGCTATGAATGTAATGAATATGGTCACTTTGCATATGATTGCCCAAACTGGAGAAACAAAGAAAGAGAGAAAGATCCGGAGGCTCATCGCATACATAGTTTAACAACACTACTATGAAGACAAAGCAAGCCATGTTGAAGATCGAGATTAAGGGGGTGATTGTTGGTTAATCATTGATCTCGTTAAATATTTCGTTAGTTTATTATAGAATAGATAAACTCTGTTATAAAGTTCTGTTAGTATAGTTAGGGTACAAAATGTAAATAGTTGATAGTTTGTGTAAAAATTGTAATTAGGATATTAGAAATGATGCGACAGTGAGAAGAAGGTACTTATAGCCTCTGGAATGTCGATCATTTGTTTTATCGATTCTATCAAAAATCTCCCAAATGAGGAGATTGTCCATAAGGATCTTGTTTTTCTTAGAGGGAGACATTAAAACCTAAAATGAAACAGAAACATCCTGTTTAATAAAAAATGCAATGAGGATAAACACAATGAGCATATATAGATACAATTATTTAAGTTAACTGCATACAACAACAACAATCATAACCGGTAAATCCCAAATGTAGCAAAACTATTAGTAGGGTCTGGAGAGTGTGGGATGTAGGCGAGCCTTACCTCTATCTATCCTTGGGTAATAGAGAGGCTTCTTCCAAGGGACCCTGCTTCAAAAACAAGCAACATAATAGTAGAATAGTAAATAGAGTATAAACTAGACTATTGGAAAAACGTAATATTTAGTACTAACAAGGAAAAAACTGAATTTGATAAAGTGTAATGTTTCACACACTATATTTTAATCACCATTAAAGGAAAAGCCAATGGTGACACAAATATTTCAAATTTGATAAAATTTAGAAGCATTGATAGGCCTGGAGGTAGCATGTCGAAAGTGTTTGTCGTCTTTTCTTAAATTTTAATAGATGTAGGAAAAATAGTCAATTAGCCAAATCCCGAATCTTTTCATTATTTCCAAAAATGTCATTGAAAAAAATTCAAAATCTAAATCACGTTTAAAATTCTAACTTTCATTCGTTTGACATTTTCAAGTCAAAACTTTGAACACGTAACAAATTTGATGATAAATCTACTTGAATTCTCAAACTTTTAAAAATACTCATATTACCCCTTTTTGACCCATAACAAATTTTGAGCCAAATGTAGTTAACTTGTACCACACAATTTATTTACCAACTTTGACCTGTAACAATCAAATTTAAGTTCCACAAAAAACCTGAAACAATCATTGATAAAAAAAACTGAGAAACTGACTATGATAAACTTTATTATATACGAAAGTGAATGGTATATATTATTACATTTTAATATATATATATATAGTTTAGTAAATTATCTGAAAAATAAATAGATAGATTTAAAGCATATATTTTAATTTATAAGAACATTTATTTTTATAAAAATGTATAGTATATATAATAAAATAGAGTTTAAAGGAAAGTGAATAATTTAATCATGTTATACATATAAAATAAATAGAGTGTAAAAGGAAAGTGAATAATTATTGATCTATAACATAGTAATTAGTTTGGAGGGAAAAAAACTATGAGGTTTAACCATAAACTGACACGTGTTCATAGTTATTTTACTTTATTATAATACTAGTTTTAGAGCCCGTGTTACACACGGGATAATTCAAATTATAAAATTATAAGTAAAACAAATAATTACATAGCGTATATGAAAAAAATGTATTACATCTATGCTTGTATCTATACAATGTGTACATAAATTGATTTTATTAATATCACAAAATTATTTTTTTAAATGAACTTAATAAAAAATGCTCGTGCAAAAACGTACCCGAGAATATTTCTTTCTATTGAAAAATTTATTCTCGGTGCCATATATGTATAATTGAAAGACTTTTGGTTATGAACCAATTTCGGAAATCAAGCTTCTCATACGATAGTAGTTCTAACCATTCAGTCTAAATACAAAATGAGCGTTACTTTTATTGATATGTTTATCAATTTACCACTAATTAAAGAAAAGTAGAACATTAAATTGTAACAATGGATGTTCTTCAAGAGCTATGTTTTTCTGAGCTACACCATGAAAAAGATTTTGATACGTTTCAGATGGCTTCTCGACTTTGTCATAATAACAACATAAAAAATAACATGTTAACCCATCCAATTTTGTGAATAATTTGTTTCATTTGAATATAGTTTTCCATGACATGCTTCCCATACAGCGTTCTAATCACCATTGAAGGAAAAATTAATGTTAACATAAATATTTCAAAATTGATAAAAGTTAAAAGCATTAATAGGCATGGTGGTGATATGTCGAAAGTGTTCGTAGTCTTTTCTTACATTTTAATAGTTGAGGGGAAAATAGTCAGTTTGCCAAATCCCGAACCTTTTGACTATTTTAAAAAATGCCCTTAAAAATAAATTTTAAACCCGAATCATGTTTAAAATTCTAACTTTCATACTTTTGACATTTCAAAGTCAACACTTTGAACCCATAACAAATTTGACGATAAATCTATTTTGCATTCTCAAATTTTAAAAATACTCAAAATTTTCATTTTTGACCCATAACAAATTTTGACCTAAATGTAGTTAATTTGTATCAAATAATCTATTTACCAACTTTTGACCCATAATATCATATTTAAGTTCCATAAAAAACCCAAAACAATTTTCATTTGAGAAACATAATTTGTTGTTGATATTTATATTTATAAAAATATTTAGATATTATATAAATATAGTGTAAAAGGAAAGTGAATAATTATTGATTTATTACATACATTAGGGTAAATTAGTTTTGAAGAGAAAAAATTGTGAGAATTAACCAAAACATGACAAGTGTCTACATTTATTTTACTTTATTAGAATAGGTAGATGTAGATAAAAGCAATGTTCATGCAATTATCATAGTTTTATGCTTAAAATAGATAAAACATTTATGTCTTGTCCAAAACTAAAATTCAATCCTAATATCAAGGCACGTTTAATCCATCTTTCCTAGGTGAGACAACTTATCTAAAAACTGAATTATTTTTCTTTTTGAAACACAAATGATTTAAAATACAATTATTTCTGGAACACCGGTTCGGGGTGAAGTTTAGTTTCAAAGATGAAAGATGGGAACATGTAGCTAAGGAGCTAAGGCCTGCATCGGTTATGAAAGTGCAATGACTTGACGAGAGGTCGGTTAAAAACGGGCAGATGTTTGGGAGTATGGAAAGACACGAGTCCTCTAGTTGTTCTCCTGATCTGTGTCCACCCGGAATACGTAATTTCAATTTCTTTTAAGTTTGGGAACCTGTGACATAAATAAGTCGAAGCCTCGTTTACAGGGTTTAAGCCATGGCCAACGCTAAGATGTTTTGTTTTGTTTTAATAAATTGATATGCAAAATTAATATCCCGTCTCAGAAAAACCCACTCAGATATTGGGGTAGTTTCAAACGATATTAAAAAAAACTCAATAATTTGTTCTCCCTTTGTTCTATGAGATCGAGATAAATGGAATGGGACGATTAATTAATACATGAGGTATTTAATATATTAAATGTAATTAATAGCAATAAATGGTCTCATATAACAAAATTATAAGAGAGATTTAATACATGAGATATTCATGTGAAGTTACCGATATAAATCTCTCCACAACCACAACTACCATGCGTTTAAGGTGTCATAATCTTCTTTTTACGCTGGTTGTCTTGTTTTTGTTTTCCGTTTTCAATAATATATCCCTTGCATCGGGTGACAAAACACTTGACGCTGGTTGGAGCCCCATCTCACCTAGCGATCCGGAAATGGTGAGAGTTGCACAGTTTGCAGTTACAGAATACAACTCATGGAAGTCTTATAATCTTGTCTTTGACAATTTGATAGGTGGTGAGACTAAATTTTATCAATGTCGGATTTACAACCTCACCCTCTCAGTGAAAGATGCAGATCATGGCAACACTGTGGAGAAATATATAGCCCGTGTTGATGATAGGCCGTATCAGAATTCTCTAGTACTTGTAGATTTTAGGGGGCCTATTTAGTGTTGGAAATATAATAATTATTGTAATATAATTATTATTACTAATTGTAACTCTACTTCAATGAGAAATCGATAAGTTGCAAGCGTTAATTGAGAAGTGTTGCATTAAAATCAAAACTTAACTCTTATTGTTAACGGTGTATTAACTCAAAACCTTTGATTGAAACATGGCTCATGTTTGGACATAGAAAAATAGTTCACGGATCAAGTTTGGTTGAGACATACTATCGTAGGTTCTTGGATCAAGTTTGGACATTGAAAAGCAGTTCATGAAATCTCACACACAACCAGAAATGTATTTCCAGACTTTTCAATCTTACGCACTCTTGTTTCAGGTATAGTTTAGGTGCTAGACTAATCCCGGCAATGCAGTCTGCTTAGGTTGTTGTACCAAGGGAAATAGACGGGTTGACCTGGGTGGCCTGAAAATCTGTTTTAAGGGAAGTGTGTTTTACACATGACTCGGTCATCCTATTTCTTGCTTTGTTATTTCTTTCTATTCTGCTTGTAATTTAGTTTCTATATTGTGGTTTTCTTTACTTGTTTATGTGTTGTAATCTGCATTATTACTAATAAAATTTTCAGTTTTATTTCATTTTATGAACAGTACTCCTACAAGCATAAAACAGATTTTAAAATCAACCGTTCATTGTAAAAAAAATACAACAACAATAATTTAGAGTCAGACCGTTTCAAACTTTAAGGTAGCGTTTGGTATGCAGGAATGAAAGGTGGAATGGAATGGACCTTTACGAAGTAATGAAGAAAAGTGAGTTAGGTTGGAAAAAAGGAATGAAATCACCTATTACCTTGTCCATTCTATTCCCTCTAAAACACCCCAAATTCATTCCATCCACCCCCACCCACCTGTTTTTTTTTCATTACATCCCCTCTTTCACCCTACTCATCTCCACCACCCTCCCACTATTACAATCGATCACCACCGCCTCCCACCACCAGCCCCACCCCCGCCGACGCCGACCACCGTCGTCGCCTCTGACCATTGTCGTCGCCGCTGACTACCGCTGCCACATTAACCATCCATAATCACCACCACCACCCACCATCACCACAACCTACCCACCACCTCCCACTACCACCACCGCTAATACCCACCACCTCCCCTTCCGTTACCGCCAACCACCGCCACCGCCACTGACCACCGCCAACCACCATCACCAATCGCGTCCCACTCTCGCCACCGCCGCCCACCACCGCTCACCAGCACTTCCGCCACCGCCACCACCATCACCACCGCTTATCTCTAATTTATTTTTTTCCCTCTCTTTTTTTCCTGACTAACAAAATTAGTTAATTATTCATTTCATTTATAGTTTTCTAGATGGTAACCAAACAAGACAATGGAATGGTAATGATCAATTCCATTCCTTTGTTTATTCCATTCCCTCATCCATTCCATTTCCTCGTCCATTCCATTACCCCATACAAAACAGACCCTAAAGGTTATTATGTGGTTTTTCATTCCTTAAGTTTTCTTTTGGTTATTAACCTTTTTTTTCCTAACATTAGTGTCACACACACACACACACACATATATATATAGGCATGAAAAGAATGAAAACCCATTTGAGTTTAGAAAACCCGTGAAAACTCTATGTAACTTCAATTTTTTTTACATATGTAATATATGTTGTTACATTTAATACAAAATATCGAAAAATAAAAAAAAAATATTGTTTCATGATTTTTTCACATTTTTTTTAACTTTTAAACATATTTTTCAGAAGAGAGAAATTGTAACTTTACTTTTACAGTTTATTAATTTTAATTATGGATCACAAGATTTAAACTTTAATTAAAAACATGTGGTTGAGAATGGTTTCTAGAGTTTTCTCAACTCAAATAAACGAACGAACATGAAAATGCCCTCATTCGTGTTCGTTTACAGGCCTAGTCCACCTCTATATCAACAGCCCACTCTTTTCCCCCTCTTTTCTCTATCCATTCCCTCCCAAAGTAGTCCCTTATGTGCTTCTCGAATCGTTGTGCCCATAACGGTCACTTACATCTTAATATTTGTTTGGTTATTACGGATTTCTATGTATTAGTTTTACACTGCACAATCAAGCTCTGACTCGTTTAAGGTAGTACACGAGCTCAGGCCGAGCTTAGGCTCGTTTAACTTTTTTCTCAAAATATATAAATGTAATTAATAATTTTTAATAATTTACCTTTGAAACAGTAATGCATTTGTATCTGAATTTCTACATATTAGCTGAACTTGAATAAATTACCAAAAGTAAGGAGAAAATTAACAGCCTTTTTTCGATTGTTTTCTCATATTTTCTTATTTCAGACTAGTAATTAATCAAGTTTATGTCTAACGGTCATATTTCAAACACTTTTACTTTAAAAAGGTAGTGTATACAAATTTGAATTTCAAACATATAGCCGTTGGTTAACTTTAAAAATCTTGAGTTTTTAAATAGTGCTTGGTACTCGCCTTGGGTTATCTATGCTCCTCCCCTTTTCATAGAACACAAACCGGTTTTTAACCGGCTGCACTTTAAGTTACTGCACTTCCATAACTGATGTGGGCCTTAGCTCCTTAGCTTCATGCTCCAATCTTTCATCTTTGAAACTAAACTTCACCCCAAGAATCAAGGGTTCTGGATTACTTTCCATTGTTTCGGGCTGCAAAAACTTAAAAAGACCCCATCTTGTCGGCTGTGCAAATATTAGCAACCATAACTGGCTTGAGTGTCTTGGATTGCAAGAAACGGTTCATGATCTTTGCATCAGGAACTGTAAGGGTGTTAGGGAAGGCCATCTCGTATAACGTCATGACCTTCCAAGAAACCAGATCCAATTAAGGTCACTAATATTTGCACAGCCGACAAGATGGAGTCTTTTTAAGTTTTTGCAGCCCGAAACAATGGAAAGCAATCCAGATTCCGTAATTCCAGGGATCACGTTTAGTTTCAAAGATGAAAGGTCGACACATGAAGCTAAGGATTTAAGGCCTGCATCGGTTATAGAAGTGCAATGACTTAAGGTGAGGTCGGTTAAAAAGGCAGATGTTTGGGAGTATGGAAAGACCCGAGTCCTCTAACCATTTTCCTGATTATGGTACCCACACGTAATACGTTACTTTAATTTCGTTTAAGTTCGGGAACTGTGACATTAAGAAGGCAAAGCTTAGTTTGCAGGGTTTAAACCACAGCCAACATGAAGGTGTTTTCTTTTGTTTTAAAAAATTGATATGCACAGTTAACATCCTGTCTCAGAAAAACTCACTAAGTTATTGGGATAGTTTCAAACGATTTTAAAGAAAAGCTCAATAATTTATTCTCCCTTTGTTCTATAAGATCAATAAATGGAATGGGACGATTAATTAATACATGAGGTATTTAATATATTAAATGTAATTAATAGCAATAAATGGTCTCATATAACAAAATTATAAGAGAGATTTAATACATGAGATATTCATGTGAAGTTACCGATATAAATCTCTCCACAACCACAACTACCATGCGTTTAAGGTGTCATAATCTTCTTTTTACGCTGGTTGTCTTGTTTTTGTTTTCCGTTTTCAATAATATATCCCTTGCATCGGGTGACAAAACACTTGATGATGATTGGAGCCCCATCTCACCTCGATCCGGAAATGGTGAGAGTCGCATAGTTTGCAGTTACAGAATACAACTCATGGAAGTCTTATAATCTTGTCTTTGACAGTTTGATAGGTGGTGAGACTAAATTTTATCAATGTTGGATTTACAACCTCACCCTCTCAGCGAAAGATGCAGATCATGGCAACACTGTGGGGAAATATATAGCCCGTGTTGAGGACTGGCCGTATCAGAATTCTCTTGTACTTGTAGATTTTAGGGGGCCTATTTAGTGTTGGAAATTTTAGTATAATAATTATTGTAATATAATTATAATTACTAATTGTAACTCTACATGAATGAGAAATCGATAAGTTGCAAAAGTTAATTGAGAAGTGTTACATTAAAATCAAAACTTAACTCTTATTGTTAACGGTGTATTAACTCAAGACCTTTGGTTGAGACATGGCTCATGTTTGGACATGGAAAAATAGTTCATGGATCAAGTTTGGTTGAGACATATACTACCGCAGGTTCTTGGATCAAATTTGGACATGGAAAAGTAGTTCATGCAATCTCACACACAACCAGAAGTGTATTTCCAGACTTTTCAATCTTACACACTCTTGTTTCATGTATAGTTTAGGTACTAGGCTAATCCCGGCAATGCAGTCTGCTTAGGTTGTTGTACCAAGGGAAATAGACGGGTTGACCTGGGTGGCCTGAAAATCTGTTTTTAAGGGAAGTGTGTTTTACACGTGACTCGGTCATCCTATTTCTTGCTTTGTTATTTCTTTCTATTCTGCTTGTAATTTAGTTTCTGTATTGTGGTTTTCTTTCCTTGTTTATGTATTGCAATCTGCATTATTATTAATAAAATTTTCAGTTTTATTTTATTTTATGAACAGTATTCCTACAAGCTTAAAATAGAACCGTTCATTGTAAATAAACAACAATAACAACAACAATAATTTACTGTCAGACCGTTTGCAAACTTTAAAGGTTATTATGTGGTTTTTCATTCCTTTAGTTTTAGTAAACCTGTAGTTTTCTTTTTATTATTAACTTTTTTTTCCTAACATTAGTTATACACACATATATAATGAAAACTCATTTGAGTTTAGAAGATCTGTGAAAACTCTATTTAACATCATTTTTTTTTTACATATGTAATATATGTTGTTACATTTAATATAAAATATCAAAAATAAAAAAAATTGTTTCATATTTTTTTCACATTTTTTAACTTTTAAACATATTTTTCGGAAGAAAGAAATTGTAACTTTACGTTTACAGTTTATTAACTTTAATTGTGGATCATAAGATTTAAACTTTAATTAAAAACATATGGTTGAGAATGGTTTCTAAAGTTTTCTCAACTCAAATAAACGAACCAACATGAACATGCCCTCGTTCGTATTCGTTTACAGGCCTAGTCCACCTCTATATCAATAACCCACTCTTTTTCCCCTCTTTTCTCTATCCATTCCCTCCCAAAGTAGTCCCTTATGTGCTTGTTGTGCCCATAACGGTCACTTACGTCTTAATATCCGTTTGGTTATTACAGATTTCTGTGTATTAGTTTTACACTGCACAGTCAATCTCTGGCTCATTTAAGGTAGTACACGAGCTCAAGCCGAGCTTAGGCTCGTTTAACTTTTTTCTCAAAATATATAAATCTAATTAATAATTTTTAATAATTTACCTTTGAAACAGTAATGCATTTGTATCTAAATTTCTAACATGTTAGCTGAACTTGAATAAATTACTAAAAATAAGGAGTATTTCCATGTGTAATTAATAGGCTTTTCTGATTATTTCAGACTCGTAATTAATTATGTTTATGTCTAACGGTCATATTTCAAACACTTTTAACAAAGTAACGTATACAAATTTGAATTTCAAACATATAGCCGTTGGTTAATGTTAAAGATGTCGACTTGTTAAATAGTACTTGGTACTCGCCTTGGGTTATCTATGCTCCTCCCCATTTCATAGAACACAAAACGATTTGAGTCAAAAACCGGGTTTGTACACCTCTATGTGAAATTGATAAGTGATACTAGGCCTCTGATCACTTGTCAACTTATACTCAAAGAAGATGATGGCATGAATTCGTTTTGTTTCTCTTTGATTTGATCCTTGTTGTAAGGTAATTGCGCTTTTGCTGTTTATTCGTTCGTCCTTATCTGTTTTAGGATTACAATAGTCACTTTCATATTATCGGCAGCTACCAATTAAACATGGATGTATTGACTGAAGAGGTATGCACCCGCCTTAACATCGAGCGGGCGGGTCAACCCACAAAATATAGACAAGAGGCTTGAAATCAAGATGTCATGAAGGCACAAAGCCAAAACCTATGCGCATGGCGCATATCACATATGCTCACGCATATCACATATGCTCACGCGTATCACATGCTCACGCACCATATATGCTCACGCATATCACATCTGCGCGTGGCACATCTGCGCGTGGCGCATATCACATATGCTCACGCATCATATATGCTCACGCATATCACATCTGTGCGTGGCGCATCTGCGCGTGGCGCATATCACATATGCTCACGCATATTACATATGCTTGCGCATATCACATCTGCGCATGAAACATCTGCGCGTGAGAATAAAGAGAAGACCTCGCGCATCCTCAGGATAAGCGCATATCACACATGCACATAATTAACCTCGTCCTTATCCATATCAGGATAAGGACAACCCTGATTGTGCTCATCAGACAATCTTCCAGAAGGTATCCTTTAAGGAATAAAGAATATGCTGATGTTGACAACTGCCAATGAAAGGTGGACAACTCAGCAAAACCCATGTGCTACCACGTGATTGCACATGGGTCAGGTGAAATACCTTGGTCAGAGAATAATCAATGAAAGAGCACCAGGTGTCCTAAGGACACGTGGCGCGAAGTAATAGGAGGAGGCCAAAAAGGCCCTAATGGGATCTGAGCCCAATCATTGGAAACCCTAACACTATAAATACCACACCACCTCCACAAGGGAAGGTAAGGAAGAAAATACATTCTAAATCCTTACTCACTTTCAGATTATTATTATCTTCTCCTACAATCTCTTATTCTCACACCGGAGGGTTACCCCAAAGAGGATCCCTCTGTCCCTTTCTGAGGGGTAAGTTCACGATGCTGCTCGTTTTGTAGGTGGAAGAACTCATACTCCGGAAAACCATCGGTGATATAGCACACTCATACCCGAGGAAAGTTGATCGTCTACCAGTGAGCCGATCCACGTTTCTTCATTGACTAACTACGTAATTGTGTTAAAAATACTCCTTATTTCCACTGAGGAGTATTTAACAAACAAATGTTTGTTTGATGAACCTACCATGATCATGATTCATGACATAGGAAGAGTTGAAGACAAGAAATGAAAGATGCATGTAACACCAACTGTATCTATTCATTTTCATTCTATACACACTCTACAAGTAGGCGTCTTGAGTAAAACCGATTCAGGAGGATCTCGTTTCAAGTGATAGCCCGACACCGTTCGATGTTGCAGATTGTTCTTCAGATGCATTTGTTTCTTCAAGAGATAACATCAAACTTTGAAGCTGCATAACACATGTGAAAGTTGGTCGCATATTAGTAGCAATTTAATAAACAAGCCATGTTCGGCGTTGTGTTAGGGTTGACTTTTTTAACCCGTTTAATTAAACAAATCAACACATTAGCCTTTTCAAGACTCGTTTAACCAACATAATACAACCCTTAACGCTTTTACAACTTAAAGACAACATATTTACAATCTTCAGCCCGTTAGACACGTTTTAAAAAAATAGGTTAAACAGGTCGTGTTCCAACCCACCATAATGACACAGTTGACACCCTTGTTTTTATAATTCTTATTTAATACATTAATTGTTGATAAAACTAACGAAAATACAAAAAAGTGTCTGACAACAAGCCCAACCCGACCCGGCCCGTTTGGTTACGAATAAAAGTACCCTTTCAATTATTACCTGAGCTTCTAGTTCTTGTATCTTTTGATCTTTAATCCTTAAAGCCTCTTTCTCCCTACAAAATACCGAAAATAAACTTAAAAAATGGTGCTTTTTGTTATAACATTTATCTTATTAATATATTTAAGCTTTAGTTACTAGGAATGAGCTCGCTAACAGTACCGAAAATACTTGGTATGGTACGATATCGGTTCGGTATCAGTACCGAAGTCAAAAAATTCAGTTAAATACCGATACCCAGACCGTACCAGACCGATCCCGAAACCTCAAAAAGTGGGTACTGAAATGGTTTCCCAAAAGTGCCCAGTTCGGTACCGATACCGTTTGCTCATCCCTATCAGTTACAGCGAAAATAAAAGTTATTACCTTTCTTGAGTTTTCACAATGATGCCTTCCCATATCTCCTTGTTTCTCAAAAGATTTTCATTAATCTGAATGTTTAAAAAAGAAAAAAGAATTGTGGTTATAAGAAAACGTACTTTCATCGGGATTGAATTACATAAACTAAAAATTGGGATATAAAAAGCTTACTTCATCAAGAAACTTCTTCTCTTTAAGACTTTTATCCAGCTTGGCTTGCATCTTTTGCAATTTTGTATTCTTCTTTAGAGAATCGTTTACAGCGTCTGAAATATCCCTCTCATTTTGTTCTTCAAATTCATGGAGTATAGATTCATAATACTGCCAAAAACAAATCTTTTGAGTTGCTAAACAATAAAAATGAAATAATTAATTTACTAGGGATGCCAATCATGCCAGGTCAGCAAGTTGGCAGGTTGAAACTTTGAACCCTAACATGGCATAAAACTATTCACGGCAAGTCATCAACCCTAACCCAGAAACACTTGAAATCGTGTAGGCCGACCCGTTTAACCCATTTATCTAAACGATTCAAAGTTTCAAATGGGTCGGTGAGTTGTAAACAGGCTGACGAGTTGTACATGAGTCATAAGCGGGTAGGCAGTTTGGGTTAAGCGGGTTGACTGTGATCTGTTTAACTAAACAGGCTGTGAGGTTGACAGGTCAACCTACTTGTTAGACGGGTTGGCCTACTTAGTAGACAGGATAACGGGTCAACCTGTTTGATCAAACAAGTCAACCTGGACACAACCGGTATATTAAACGTCAGACCCTACCATAGCATTGCTATTGGTGGGATATACTGAGTACGATGATGATGATAGAAATGTGACAACCCAAAAAATTGATAGAACTATAACCGAAAGTGCCAAAAAGCAAAACGAAATGCTAATTCGTTCCTTGAAAATTAAACAGTGAACTTACTATCTTTTGATTTTCAAGTTGAGTTGTGAGGAGCTCATTATACTCACTGACAATCTGCAAGAAAAACACGAGTGGGTTCATGATTTTTACCACCAGATTGTTAATTTTACCCACAAGTAAATGGTCAAAACTGCGCTATACTATAATAAAGAAAAAGCAGTACAGATTCAACTCGGCTGTTCAAAAGGGCCTCACTAAATCCAGGATCAGTATCACATCCACAATTATGAGAATGCTCAGTATGGTGATTCAGCTCAACCAGCTTTCCATCTGTTTTAGATTGAATTAAACGGTGAACATAATTATCTCCAACATAATCCCAAACACGTTGTGTTTCCAGTTCAAGTGAGTAGCAATGTTGTGTTTCTTTCCAGTGTTTAATAGCATGGCCTTCTTTATACCTACACCAAAATCACCTGATCAAACCATGTTCGGATTAAAACGGGTACATTTTATTACGGGTCAAAATTGGCCAGTCCAGGTTGACTATGATTACATATAACAATGAGAATCTAAACTTTTTGAATAAAGAGATTAGCAGGTTTTATGCACTAAAATACATTTTGGGTGTCTTTAGACCCATTTGACCCCTAAGAAAAGAAGTATGAAAAATGACCCACAACGACCCATCATAAGAAAATGGATCAAAACTATCTCTTCTAAAAAAGCAAACAGTAGTTGTTACCTCCCACAGCCAACAAAGCCACAAAGAAGACATATCCAGACATTTTCAGAGGCTTGACAGATCAAACATTTTGACTTTTCAGGCTGCTGTTGACAATAACGACATACCTGAAATAATATTAAAGCCAGATGATGATTAAAATAATCCAATTATAGCATTATAGTTATATAAATGTAAACAATAATATTATCATGATTATTATGGTCTAATGACTTGTGCCGAGCCAAACAAATAATGGGCTTATTATGACAGGACAAACAATATAGGACAGTAGGCACGTATCAATATACTTACAGGGCACGAAGAATCTGTCCACTTTGAAATGCATGAGCAATGAAATGAGTGGTTGCACATGGTTGTCAAAATTCCACTCATATCTTGGTCCAATCTCTCTAAATGAAAAAGGAAATAATTCATAAAACTTTGTGCAGAAAAACCAGTGGTGTGTACATGAGGCACATATACATATGTATTGTGTAGAATCAGAAGTTAGTAAATACCAAGACAGACTGGACACGAGGGTTGCTCTGTGTTTGCAGAAGAAGGTTGTGTGTGTTCAATTAGGCGCGTATATTGCACGTCAACGGTGAAAAGCACACGACATGACTCTGTCTGCATTCAAACGCAATAATTAGCAAAGATTCAGAATAAAACTTATGAAAAGCATAATTCTTATGAAAAAGAAAGACCTCCAGAGATGAGAAGCGCCTTCCATTAAAATGCTTATGAAACGCATCCGTTGAGTTTTGATCATCAAAAGTTACCAAAATACTATACCGGTTCTCCATTCCATCATTCCTAAGCCACAAAACATAAAAGGTTAACAAAACTACCTCTTAAAGAATCACTGTTAATTACTAATTACAATAGACAGCAGACCTGACAACGCGCATTTCCAAAATATGATGAATAAAGGAGCCACAAAACTGACAGAAATCAGCATATGTCATGTGATTTGGCACCCCAAGTACACAGATAAGAGGCATTCTTCCAACCTAAATAGCATTAAAAAAAAAGTTAAAATCTCATCACAAATGATAATTAGAAAAAGAAAAAATATGTAGCCTTAGCAAGTTAATGTTATCTAGCGATGTACAAAGTCTGTTCGGTTCAGATATGGGGGCTTAACCATAGCCATAACCATAACCATAACCATAACCATAACCAAGCTTCGTCTATGGAAGATTTCTTAACCACAACCAAATGGTCAGTTAACCGTCGGTTATGGGTCGGTTTCTGTTAAGTTTGGTTAATTGTCCAATGTATTTTTTTTTCCTTTGGTCCAGTCAAAAATGGTTCACTCAGGATGTTCCAAGTTCAATTATGAAATTTCGAAGCTGAAAGAAGCCAGTTCCAAGCTTGGTTATGGTGTTTCAAGCTATGTCATAGACAGTTGTAGCATAAACTTAAATGTTTGAAGCTGGAGATGGAGGTATAAAATTTGGAAAAACACAAACATACAAAATTCAGCTCGGTTTCGGTTAAAGTTGGTTAACGAAACACGTTAACCATAACCATAACCGAATGGTAGGTTAATCAGATTCACTTAACCATAGCCATCGGTTTTGTTCAATTATGATTAATTTTTTTCGGTTCAGTTTATCTAGTATTATGTCTCTGTATTCTGTCCTAAACCTTGCATTTTTTTATGGTTAATGTATTTTTTTACCTTTGTTCCAAGCTCAATTATGAAACTTCGAAGCTGAAATATGCCAGCTCCAAGCTTGGTTATTTAAATGTTATAGACAATTGCAGCATAAATTTAAAGTTCGAAGCTAGACATGGAGATTCAGTTCGGTTTCGGTTTCGATTAAAGTCGATTAACAAAGACACATTAACCATAACCGAATGGTCGATTAATCAGATTCAATTAACCATAACAGTCGGTTTTGTTCAATTATGTTTTAACTTTTTCGGTTAATGGTTCGGCTATATCTAGTATTATGTGTTTGTAGTAACTTATGCACATATAAAATTATCAATCCGTGTTATTATTCTCCATTATACTTTTAGATCTGCTTTCTATCCCTACAATGTATCTACTATGTCCAAAACCTTCCAGTATTTGTGATTCTGTAGGTATTCTCAATCATTCGATTCAAATTAACCCTAATATCAATAATCTTCCTCTCTAGTAGTCAATCCTCATTATTTTGAGTACCTCAATTCGCTCAACAATTAAGATAACTTCATATATCGGCAGAGGTGTAAACAAGCTGATCCGATCCCGGGCTCTTTTTCTAAAGCTTGAGCTTGGCTCACTTATTATTTAATTACTAACTTTTATAAGTTTTAAATTATTTTATATATACTTTGAGAAATAAAACCATAAACGAACGAGCCTAATCTCGGCTCGAGCTCGGCTGTAGAGTGTGAAACTAATACATTTACTAATACCAGTTATAAACTAACCAATCTATCAATGAACGTATATTACTATATCAATAAACACAAAAGAACCCTAATTAACAAAATTAAACAATCCAATAATAAAACTAACCCTAATATCGATAATCTTCATCTCTAGTAGTCAATCCTCATCATTTTGAGTACCTCAATTAGTTCAACATTAAGACAACTTCATATATCGGCATAGGTCATTAATTCCAAAACTCAGCTCTTGAGTTGCTTTTCAAGCTCAAGCTCGCGCTTGGTTCATTTATTAGTTATTAATTAATCTATATACGCTTTAAATTACTTGTATACATTTTTAGAAAACCATAACCGAACCTAAGCTCGGCTCGAGCCCGCTGTGGAGTGTGAAACTAATACATTTCATAATACCGGTTATAAACATCACTAATACATCAATATACACAAATAAAACCGTAAATAACAAAACTGAACGATCCAGTAACAATAATAATAATAATAATAATAATAATAATAATATAATAATAATAATGATAATAATCGAGGATGATATTATTATTATTATTATTATAACTTACAGGTAAATTGGAAGACGAAGAAGCGGCACCATCTAGAAACAGATGCATGACGCCTCTGGTTTCTTCGATCCTAGGGTTTCCGGACGAGAACGGAAACGCTTGAGTGACGTAAGCGGTTGATGATGACGTGGATGAGTCGCCGACGTCGGTGATGGGAAGCTTGCTGATGGACGACGGCCGGAAGTAGCCGTCGGCGACGGCGGAGGCGTGGATTGTTCCGGCGGTTGTTGAAGAAGTGGTGGTTGTTTCGGACATTTTGGGTGACTGGTTCACAAGGTCAACTGTTAACTTATAAAACTTATAAATAATAAGTTGTTTTAATAAGCAGTTTTGAAAATTTCTGATAACCGGTTTTCGATTAATTTGGATATCGGTTTATTTTGGTTCGGTTTTGTTGATTTTCAGTTTAGTTTGGCTAACGGTCAGGTTAATATTAATATAATAATTTAATGAAAAAATTCTTAAAATGTTTTAAATATTCCTAAATAAAAGATCCATTTAAATCCTATCGGCGAAGAGGAGTTTGAACCAAATCCGTCTTCGCAGACGAGTTTTGTTTGAGACAATCAAAAGTGTTCCCAATCCGTTTTCGCCCTGGACAGTGGACAGTGGCGGATGTATAGTCAAAGGAGGCGTCGCTACCCCTCAACTTCTCGTCGGTAGTGTAAAACATATGTTACCCCTCAAAAATTTTAGGTCGGTTTTCGTGTTTCGTTACCCCTGAAAAACATAACGTTACCCCTATGCATTTTAAGCCCAACCAATTTAAAAATTCAACCCAATTAAAGCCCAAACAAAGGTGTAAAGCACAAACCAATAAAACCATTAACATTTAAATAACATATGTTACACTTAAAAAAAAATGTCGGTCCTCAATTAATCAAAAACTGTCACCACCGTGACCAGACACCGCTGCGCTACTGTGGGCTGCCCTTCTCCTCCTCTGGTCACTTGACCAGGTGACCTCCACCGCTCCACACTGCAGCCGAGAAGAGGTGGTTCACCGGTTCGAACCCTCTTTTACGTTTCGACCTATAGTTTCTCGCTTTAGGTCTTCTTCAACTTTTAACTAAAAATTATAATTGTTTATATAAATTGTCAATATAGAACAATCGTAAGTTTTTTAAAATTATTCCCGAAAGTTGTTGAGGTACTTGCTTTTATTAAAGAAGATGGGGAGAGTGTGCAACAACGAACCAATGCGAAAAGTATTCTTAAGTATTTTAAGAGTTTTGATTTTGTGTTTTATATACACTTGTTAGACGATATTTTAGGCCTCACAAATGCTCTATCAAAACATCTTCAAAAAAATCAAGACTTGTTAGAAGCGTCTAAGTTGATAAGTGGGACAAACCGAACATTAAATAATCTAAGACAAAATGGGCTTAACAAGATGTTAGCTAGAGTGACATTTTTTGTGAAAAAAACAAGATTAAGATGTTAGATATGACATAAAGTTATGGTAATCAACGAAACCGAAAGAATATCATTACTAATCGACATGATTTTGAGGTTGAAGTTTTTAATACCGTCTAGATATGCAAATTCAAGAACTTGAAAATAGATTTAGTGAGGTCTCAACTAGTTTGATAGAAAATATGTCCGGTTTAAATCCTTATGATTCGTTTTCTAAGTTTGGCATATCGAAGATAGTGGCATTTTCTTATTTGTATCCGAATGACTTTAGTAATGAAGAGAGAGTGTGTATTTTGGGTGATTTTACGACATTTTATCACACTTTAAAGGAAGATGATGTCACACCCCGACTTAGGGCCTGGGTGTGACGTCCCGGGTTGGTATCTGGTTTGTAAATATATCAGAGTAGCGGGTTCATTTTAGCGGAAGTCTTAAAATATTATAATATTAATTTACATATACTCAGGAATTAAATACCCGAGTTTCATCTTTACAAAACAGTGATATTAATATTACAAGGATTTACAAATATTAAAATCGAGCCATCCTGAGCGATCTTCTAATGACTCCAATCCTTGTATACCATCTATCGTCATCTAATTACCTGCATGGGTGGGAAAAACACGTCAGCTATACGCTGGTGAAACGTTGACTCGATAAAACATTTATAACAGTCGTTAAATACAAACATAGTTTTCTGTTTCACAAACTCAGCGGAACGCCTGTCAGCCCCGGGATTTGTACCACTGCCCTACACACACAATTCAAAGGTTCCCCCGAGTACATAGCCCATGTTCGGAGACAACCTTCCCCTAGGCTATGTGACCCTGTTGGAGAACTGTATGACTGACTTGGTTTTGTATGCCAATTATCAGTTATGTTTGGATCCAGACACATGTGTATTCGGTCTGAGTTGCTTTTTATTATCTATTTTATATTATAATGATTTTAGAGACAAAATCTCATGTAAACATTTATCAGACTCTTTGCAATAAACAACATGTTTATTACAAGAGTAATCAGTTCGGACCATAAAAGGTTAACGTGTTCACCTTGTATTATCAGTTTGGTGATATCAGCACTTCTTTCCTCAGTATGCTATTGACCTATATTTGTAATAGGCATGCATAAGTACCAAGATGGTATATCTTATCTTATTCAGCAGACTTTAAGTCTGTTTCAGTTCCAGCAGACTCGAGGTCTGATCAGCAGACTCTTAGGTCTGATTCAGTTCAGCAGACTCGAGGTCTGATCAACAGACTCTTAGGTCTGACCTAACCTTAGTAGAGTTATAGTCGTTTTATGAAAATACTTTGGATTTACATATGACGTTTGGAATAGCACGCTTTGGCCTAATAAAGGATATCACGTTGGCAAACTTCTCCATGTAAGCAAACGGGTCCCGCGGTTGATTAGGATGTGTACGAATTACTTTCCTTAGGCAAGAAGAGTCTACTAATGATATCCTCCTTCCGGTTACTACGTGCCCGTCAAAATAATAGTTTTGATAACATTACTTCATGTAGAAGTAACATCGTTGTTTTGTAAAACATTACTTGGAAATATTAACAGTTTAACGACTATAACTATAGCTAGTGTTCTAATAACTATATAATAAAGTAACTTAACCATAATCCTACCTTAGTCGGCTAGTCGGTGAGTAAGAATTAAGAAAAACAACAGCAATTCGGCTTGTGCTTCGTTTACGGGATCAGCCGCACGTTAATCAGCGTAACAACACCTCGTTTCTTCGCGTAAACAGCCCTCAGCACCTCGGAACTCTCTAGCACGGTTACCAATGCTAACTATGTGAGAAATAGTGTGAAAATGGGATGAATGGATCTGAACCCATAGCTGCCTATTTATAGCCTCGACTTATGCATCTTCGCGACCCGCGAAGATGCAGGCTATGGCGAATCGTGTCACACCCCGATCAAAGGCGGCGGAACATGCCGAGGTGTAACGATTGTCCATAAGCACATGACACTAATTAAAGTGACAGTATTTAATAAACTCATTTCATTTTACAACATCGAAAATGTCACATAACAATTATCCATAAAATAACCAAAAACAAGATATCACAAAATATGGCAAATTTGATATTGTTCATTTTTACTAATATCCTAAGGTCTTTGATGTTGTTTTCTTCACAATCATAAATCAACCAAGATACAAACCTGCAACATTTCATAAAATAAAGTTTGTCAACACAAAGGTTGGTGAGCAATTCATAAGTTTAATCATATTAGTATATAATAAAGATAGCCACAAAACTTGCATACGAAACGATAAATAAAAGTGGTCATTTGGATAAATAGATATCACTAAACACATTAGTGACACCTAGCTATAAGGGGATGCCAAATAGTCTAGGATTTTATAGTTATCGTTAATTGCATTACGTTAACGACACCTTGCTATAAGGGGATGCAAAATAGTCTAGGATTTTATAGTTTCATCAATCAAAAGCGATAAACACATAGGCATATAAGCATAGAACACCAAATCGAGCAATTATTTAGGTAAAGTATACAACTACGTTTGTGATTTAAGATTCAAATATAAAGCATTTTGTTGAATAAGTATGAAATGTCACCCCCAAAATAAAAGATGGAAAATGGGGTATGAAGTACTCACCTTCAAGTAGTAAACTTGAAAGATGATAATTTGGAGATTTGTCAGAACAACGAGTTTAACGCACAATGCCTAAAACGAAAAGAAGTCTTGAATTTAGAAAGGTTGTTTTGAAGGTCTTTAAACAAAATAAATGTTGAGAAATGTAAATAATTAAAATTCAAGGTTTAAAATGTAACTATTTAAGAATTTAGAATAATAACCCTTTAAAAATGTAAGTTTGCTCGAAACCGGGTTAAAGTATCTAACCTTAATATTTACTCAACCTATGTTAAGTAATAAGGTGGGTAAAATGCAAGAATGCAAATCCCTTTGGAATAAAGATACTAAAACGGTTTTTTTTTATCGAGTGTTCGGGTTGTCGGTTCGGGTCTTGATAATTGGTCAAACCCAAAGTCAACTTTCCAAAATATTGAATGTTATGAGATAACTCAATAAAATTTAATAAGACTTAACCAAGTATGTAGTTCCATTGTTTTAGAACTAACAACGCACGTTAAGCGAGTGTTCGGTTTTGTCAGTCCAAACTTTGTTATGAGATCAAGTTGGATCAAACATTTCCAAGTACTTAAGAAAATATTTAAAAATCAATTTGTAACTATTTTTAAAGAAATATACAAGTCTTGATGGCTAAAAAAACACACTTGTGTGTCTTAAGCGAGTAAGAATAGGTTTGGTTCGGTTTCCATCTCACAACAAGTTCATAGATGATTTCCACATGTCCAAACACTAAAGAACTTGTATAATAATGTACAAATAAAAAAATACCAAAAGTTAACAATAAAGTCTTTAAACAAAAGTTCGGTTTTTTGTTCGGATCGTGTTTCGGGTTAAGACCGAGGTAAGATTCTACAAACCCATAACCATAGAATTTGTAAAAATGATTTTAGAAACTTAGATCTAACAATAAGCATGTTTAAACAATTATTTAACAAAACTAGTAACAAAGTTCGGTTTACGGTTTAGAGCTATTTACGGTTAAACCGAAGCATAGACAATTAAAAACCCATAACCATGGAACTTGTAAACATGATCAACAAACTAAAATAAGCAAGATTAATATGTATGAACAAGTTATATAGATGTATATATATCAAGGACACGAAGTCCTCTATGAAGCCTTGCCTTATGAGGTCCGAAACCTCACCGACATGAATCGGAGAAGTAACTACCAAAGGTAAACAAGGGGTGTATATTATATATATGTTGCACAACCATAAACAAGTATTAATAAGGCTACATAAACTAATTAAGATGAAAGACTAAAAACCTTCAAGAACACTTAAGAAGATAACCTTGAATCATTGATATTTGAGGGAGTTTTTTTTTTTTTTTTGGAGTTGTAGCAAGGGAAAATGAAGAGGAAAGGTGGTGTATATATAGGGTAATGTTGGTGGTCAAATATGGGTGTGAGACACAAGAGTTTTCACGCAAAATGGATCAATACAAAAAACACAAAACAACAAAAAAAAATAATAAAAAATAAATAAATAAATAAAAATAAAGGTAGGATGTTTTCAAGACCCAACAAGTGTGAAACAATATTGTAACATAAATCCATCATTTTGATTATACATAAGCTTCGGTTTACAAATCGGGTCGGTTTACATAATAAACAAATACAAAAACGAATACAAACAAGACCCGAAATTGACGAATGTCACAAATCGTGTCGCGCGAAGGTGCATGGGCGGTGCCGCAATTTGCATGTCAATCCTGGAGTGACACGTGTAGACACGTAACCGAATAACGCTGACATGTGTGTCAGCATCTTCGCGTAGCGCTAAGTTGCTTAGCCTTCATCTTCGCGCGGCGCGAAGATGCATGAAAAATCAAATTTTCATTTTCAGTCCCCTATACTTCCAGATTTGGCATTTTTAGTCCTTTAACTTCTAAAATTTGCATTTTTGGCCCAAAATTAGAAAATAGATGGGATATTTTCACGGTGTTACATCCTCCCCCACCTTTAGAAAAATCTCATCCTCGAGATTTATATGAAGAGATGTGGATACTTCCTTTTCATCTCAGACTCAAGTTCCCAAGTAAATTCCGGACCATGTCGAGAATTCCATCTAACTTTTACCAATTTCAATCTTTTGCGTTAAGGAACTTGGTTTGGCTATCTTCAATTTGTATCGGTTCCTCCACGAATTATAACTTTTCATTCATTTGTACATCTTTCAAAGGCATTGCAAGTGTCTCATCAGCTAAACATTTCTGCAGATTTGATACGTGAATCACATCATGAATTCCTTGCATTTAGTCAGGCAGCTCAAGTTGGTAAGCTACAGGACCTATTCCTTCAATGATCTTGAATGGTCCAACAAAACATGGACTCAACTTTCCTTTCTTCCCAAATCGAACAACACCCTTCCATGGTGATACTTTAACTAACACTTTATCTCATTCTTTGAATTCCAACGGTTTTCGTCTTATATCGGCATAACTCTTTTGTCTGTCTCGGTCTTTCTCGGATTTGAATTACTTGATCAATTGTTCGTTGAACAATCTCGGGACCTGATAACTGATTATCATCGATTTCAGACCAACATACAGGTGTCCTACATTTTCGTCTGTATAGTGCTTCGTATGGTGCCATCTATATGCTTGTGTGATAACATCAGAGACAGGCGTGTATCCCAACTACCCACCTATGTCTATAACACAAGCACGAGACATGTCTTCCAAAGTCTGAATAGTTCTTTCACTTTGTCCATCCTATTTGTGGGTGATAAGCAGTAGGGATGAGATCGTGACCGTACCGGTACCGACCGATCCCGATCCCGAAAATCCCGGTCCCGAAAATCATCAATTTTTGGTACCGGTACCAATGGTAAAAAAATCGGGAAATACCGGTACCGGTCCCCGGTCCCGGTCCTGATACCGAAACTCAAAACTTTGGTACCGATTTGGTACCGACGGTACCAAATCAGTACCGATTTCGGTACCCGGTACCGGTGTACCGAATTTACCCATCCCTAATAAGCAGTAATCAAATTCGAACGCGTACCCATTGCCTTATGAAAGCTTCTCCAAAAGTTGGAGGTAAAACGAATGTCTCTATCAGATATAACCGATAATGGCACACCGTGCAATGATACAGTGTTTTCCCACATACAGTTGTGCCAACTTGTCCATACTAAATGTTTCTTGGATAGGATGAAATGAGCAGATTTAGTTAATCTATCAACAATATCATTTTGTCAAGAAGTCTTTGGCAATTTCATTATGAAATCCATAGTAATCATATCCCATTTTCATATCGGTATCTCGGGTTGTGTCAACAAACCTAATGACCTTTGGTGTTCAGCTTTGACCTTGAACATGTTAAACAGTTTGCACATATAAGTAGGGATGGAAATGGGTCGGGTTTAGGTATTCCCAAACCCATACCCGGTTATAAAAGTCCATCCCAAGCCCGTCCCAAAACCGCTCGGGTTTTTAATCGGGTAATTACCCGTCGGGTTTCGGGTTTTCCCATTGGGTTTCGGGTTTCCTATCGGGTTTTAAACAAAATACCCTTCAGGTATACCAGGCT